>NC_088643.1:1257354-1389854 GCF_964019385.1 Sycon ciliatum
TCAAGATCAAGTCAGCGTACCAACCGATATACCATAATTTGAGGGTGATCACTGGCCTTACGTGTTTGAGCAGATGGTCCAGGAGGAAAAGGGGAGAAAATCGCAGCTGAGGCCGAGGTATGCATTATCTCCTGTGTAGAGCAGGACTGATGGTTTACACCTCTCTCTCTCTCTCTCGAATTCAACTCCATCTCAAACATTTTACCATTGGTTGCTATGCATTTTGGGCGCCGGCCGCTGTTCGTTTTATGGTTGTTAGTAATTTGTCTTTTTTCAATGCCGCTGAGATGATGGAGTGCATGGGATAAAGGGGAAAAATTCGGCGATAATTATAAGAAAGTTCGTTGCTCTCAATGTTCGAACTTGCACCTTTCCCACTTTTCTGTTCAGTGGACTCGTTATGTTATTACGGAAAAGTGGGAGAGGTGCAAGCTCGAACATTGACAGCAACGAACTTTCTTATAATTATCGCCGAATTTGTTACTAAAAAATCCGTTTCTTATGTTATGCAAAACAACGATGGAATGACAGCCATTCCTCAAATTGTACTGCTCTGCACTCCAACTTCTTTGTACTATTACTCAACGTTCTTTCATCTTGATCAGATCTTAAAAGTTAGCACTAGATTAGGAGGAGGCTGCCTGAGGGTCAATACTTACATTAAGGATACAGTAGTGATTCTAAAATACTGGCCATTGAAATATTACCTCGTAAATAACATAGCAAGAGGCGCTACGCTGCTCTGGAATTGGGAAGATACCTTAGGTGTTCTCAGTGTGGGAACAAGAGAAACCATACACTAGCTTAAAGCTTGGCGTCTGCCAATCCTGCGCCAAGTAGTGAGAGCTTTATTTCATTAACCAATGCCTTCCTGAAGCCGTAGAGCCGTCACTAGTCAACGACTAGTATTAGTATTTATTTTTCTTACCATCGGATGCCTCAAAAGTGATATACACAACTCTTAAGAGGGCTGATAACGGGATAATTGAAAAGGAAAAGAAAAGAAAAGTAGACAATATTTGATTGAGAATGCAGTGATCCATGTGGATGGATTTTTTTATTGGCCAGGTGTGAGAGAGGTATAATGACCGTGGTATGTTGTTGTGTGCCTGTATTGCTATCACGACCGTGGTCTGTTGTTGTGTGCCTGTATTGCTATGATGTCAAGCAGAAGAATGGCAAGAAGGGATGCTCACAGCCGCAGAACAGCCGAAAGAAGAAGAGCAAGCCGGCACCGGCACGGAAGAGAAAAGATTTCGCTGTGCGTGTCCTGACCCGGCTGGAGAATGAAAAAAATGTAGGTCCATGGTTTCATTCTTTCTTTGCGTTGTGTATACCCGTCTCTCGTGGTTTGCGACGACTGGTTTGATTGCAAACGCATGTTTTAGATTTGTTTCTAACTTGATTGTTTCTTCGGAGTTGAATGTCATGAGCAAGAAAGCAGTTTTAGTGCAGCCCTTCACTATCAAAATCAAGATTACAAATTATGATCTTCTTCTCAAAAGCCTTTTTTAGCCATTTTACCCACAATAGCCCGCATAGGAAATTTTGTAATCAATAATTTGGTCCAAATACGCAATTGTGGGAGAATCATGCACCATTGGGAAGGGAAAGCCGTGCATGAGACATGCTTTAGGATAGGGCTGAAACGAGTATCTCGACTATTCAAATATTCGTTAATTTAGCTCTGCAGAATGAACATTTGCGAGGTAACAAATATTAGAACTGAAATTTTTTTCCGAATATGCTCGACACAAATGTTTTATTACAATCAGCAAAATGCGAGACCAACAATCCCGATATGCTACTCCTGTTGGTATGTGAGTATAAGTGCGATGGACACACAGTGTTTATGCCAGTTATGGTTTAGAAGATGCGGAGAGCAATCCCCGTGTAAATAGTCTCACAGAGACAAATATTTGGACCATCGGCTTTCTATTTACCCGAGTGAGGGGCAGCACAGCGCGGCATGCGTGCAACCTTACGGAGCCATCCGACAGCGTTTCTGGGGCGATGTTGCTCTCAACGGAGAGCGAAGCAAGGTCGCTGAAGGTTTTTATGTCAATGGCGTTGGTTTCCTCTCTGAAGTATACTTTTTTGCCTGTATCATGTGGCGGGGTATTCATGCCCTTGTCAGACACCTGCCGATTTGCATGAATTATCAATCAAGAACATTTGTTTGTTCATTCGTTCGTTCGTTAGAGTCAAGAACGTTCGATTGCTGAGAAATTGTGTTCGTTTCAGTCCTGCAGTTGAGGTTGACGCAATACTTTCTCTACTTACAGTGCAAGCCTGGAATTGGGTGAGGCAAGTTTGCGACGCACACACTGTAAGCCTATCAGCGCATACAGCTTCATCTGTGGGACACAGGTGATTGCAAATTACGACACGCTCTCTGTTAAAAAGTCCAAGGATTATGCGAGGTGGATATCGAAAACGTATGCCCTTGTATCTGGATATTAAAATGAGTTTCCGCACGTAAAGTTCGATGCTTGAAAGTGACTTATTTTTTGTAGAGTATATTGGTGTGTCATAATGGTACTAAAGTTGGTTGCTCCAACGAGGAGCACACGCTTCTTGCCGAACTTAACACTTGACTGACTCACGATTGCCATCCGGAGCACACGAGGAGCACGTAGCACCTTCCGCTCGGCAAACCTGAAAGAAAGCACCACTGCCTGCTCAATACAAAGTGTATCAAGTTCGGCAAGACGTTTGTGCTCCTCGTTGGAGTAACCAATTTCGTAACAAATACCGCCTACGCTGATTTGTTGTATTCGTTGCTGCCAAAATTTCCTTACATTAGCTATATTCTTGTTCCCTTTGGCCAGGCGTTCTTCACCATCACGCTGATTTCTTCAGAAAAGGTTGCGGACCTTGAGCCCAAGGAGGAGGATGTGGACGAGCTGCAAAGCGGCAATATGATGGAGAGTCGGGATTCATTTCTTGCCTACTGTCGTCAGAATCATCTCGAGTTTACAACTTTGCGGCACGCGCAGTACGCTACACTGTGCATGCTCATCGAGCTGCAAAGCCAGTGCAATGAAAATGTAATCGGCTACCGCTGCAATACATGCATGGCTGAAATTATTGGAAGTCGTTTCCATTGCCCAGTGTGAAGGTGAGTTTGCATATTACTATTGGCCACTGTGTGTTTCCAGATTTTTGTTCGTATTTCTTGCCTCAAGTTCTCTTAGTTCTTTTAGAGTAGACTGTAAATAGAGGCAAATGATAGAATTTTTAATTCACATGACTGTAGCTTCGTCTGTACAACATGCAACACTTGCAGATTGCAGGTTCTTTCTCGCCAGTAGCGTCCAGATCTGCCTCTATTCTGTATCTGATTGTTGTTTTGTACGTGTTTGTGTCTTGTACGTGTTTGTGCCTCCTTATGCCCCGGTCACACCGAAACAAGCCACTTTGGGCTTGTTATCGCTGGCGCTCAGCTGGCTTGCGTGGTCCCTGTGACGCAGTCACACCAGACCTTGAGTGCAAAGCTTGAATGGCTTGTTTTTCTTACCCGCCAAATTTTGAATATCTCGAAACACACCAATGTTTGCAAGAATCCGGAAAGCAGAACGTTCGCGATCTAAAACTGTACTAAGTCTTGTTGTAGTGTTCAGTTTTGATGAAGAAGCAAAGGAAGCCCGGATTCTAAATTGCGAAGTCGTGCTCTTTATATTTGTTCCGTGTGCATGGACGCGATGGTTCGGGTGGTGTTACATGAGTGTAGAGCTTTCTGCCCCGCCAGTTGCCGTTCTTCAACTCAGTTGCAATCCACTCTCTTCTTCGTACCCGGCTTTCTTCATGAATTCGGTCGTGAGTGTGGTGCCTTGTCTTGGCCTCAAACCACAGCTCCAACAATCTACGCAGCAGTCTAGAGGCACAGCGGCAGAAATCCATGGTCGTCGGACAAAATCCAAATCAAACTGAATACAGTTTAGTTGGATAGACAGACTCACGGTCAAAACCAAAGGCACAGGGATAGCACGGTTCCACGGACACAAGAAAGAACATCAATATCAGTTCATCATGTCAACTAGCTACATGGTGTGCTCCAAGCGCACTCAAATTATTTTTTGAATTTCGGCTTTCAGCCGCTTGTAAAAGCTGTGGCTGAAACAAGCCGGAAAAAACGGCTGAGTGTCAGCCACGGCTGAAAGTCGCTTGTAGGACATTTTTCAGCCATTTCCATGGTAATAGTGACGTAAACAAGCGCCTTTTTCGGCGGAACGGCTGAATCGAGCTCGGTGTGACCGCGGCCTTATGCTAGGATTTTAACCTGAGTGCTAAGTGCCATCAGGAACGCGGCCATGATCACCCGATTGAGTAACATGGTCGGCGGTGATTAAAACTTTGAAGCCAATGAAACAAAAATATCAATGTTGTGTTGCTTTTGTGTACAATTATCTATTTTGATTTGATTTCCTCAATCACTTTAGTTTGATGACATGCACGTTGACTAGCAAGTACGTTGTCGTGCCTTCAGGTGTAACGTCCCTGGTCCAGCGCTACGCGACAAGCACCAAGCACGTGACGCATAGTACAGGCCCAGGCACGGCACAAACTACAGTACAAATCCACTACCGTGTTTCCCAAACCGCGTAGGTTCGTCGGAGAAGGTAGCACGTCGAGGGTTGACGCAGGAAGAAATTACAAATCCTTACCAGTACCACAATACAAAAGGGATTTCCACTAGAGGTGCTGCCACATCACCGATGTCCACTCCAACCACTTTCCTTGCACCTGAAGAGTCTTCAGCCTCAAAATCTGAGTGACTGCGAGTGAGTGAGTGAGTGAGTGGGAGTGAGTGAGTGAGTGAGAGAGAGAGAGAGAGAGAGAGAGAGTGTGAGAGAGAGTGAGTGAGTGAGTGAGAGAGAGAGAGAGAAATACAGAGAGATACAGAGAGATAAAGAGAAATAGAGAGAGATAGAGAGAGATAGAGAGATAGAAAGAGATAGAGAAAGAGAGATAGACGCAGAGAGTGAGTGAGTGAGAGAGTGAGTGAGTGAGAGTGAGAGTGAGAGTGAGAGTGAGTGAGAGATAGTGAGGACAGAGAGAGAATGAAAGTGAGAGAGAGAGTGAGTGAGAGAGAGGGTGAGAGAGAGAGTGAGAGAGAGAGAGAGAGCAGAGACGGAGGACGACTGGGTTGGTTATTGGGTTACCTGGCATTGGCGAAATCTGGGCATTGATACTGGTCGTATTGTTCACCTGGAGAAAACCTAAATATTAGTTCATGACTTTTTCTATTGTTGTTTGTAGCACTGCCGCGCAATGCTCTGGCTACAAAACTTGAGAAGAGAATCAACGCTAACCTTACAACTGCTGACACTAACCGTGAAGCTGGCCACGTTCACATCCGTGTGCTTTCCAGCAGCAAGCAGAAAGTGAAGGTCAAGGATGCCACCAAAGAAAAGTAAGAGTAATGTCTATTGTTGGTGGCAGTGGTGGTGCTGTTGCTGTTGTTGTTTTTTTTCAATTTATTCCACGCATATTTAGACATAATTATTTTGTCGTAAGAGCCCTCTCCTGATCAATCTAGGATGTGGCTTTTGTTCATTCAGTTTGCTATATAATTATGACATTCTACCTATTAAGGTTCTGTGCCGTCATAAGGTTTGAACAGCAACTAGTGCACCAAAGAATGTGCCAACCATAGTATACCTACTGTATTCTCAAGCAAGAATAAAAGATCTAAGGGTACGTCAAGAAAACGGGAAGGTACCTCTGGTATGTTTTCCGGTGTTTTCCTTGTGGCTAGTAGGAATATGCTGGGTACCACCTGTCTATCGCTGTGTACTAGAGTGTTTTGCAAGTTCTCTGTCTGCTACTAGTAATGATTATTCACATGGACCTCTGTTAGTGTGGAGAGTTTTCACAGATCATCATACATCTGTCATACAAACCAGCCTTTTTCATTATACTCAAATCTGTGTGTGTGTTTCTGTGTACATGTGCGTGTATGTGTATGTTTCTTCCATTAATGCCAGGTTTGAGGAGCTAAGTGCTACATCTTTCCCGGAGGAGTTTCCTCTGTAGCAAAGTCTGTCTTTGCTTTTGTGGAAATTGATGGCAAGGACGTGTGCTTCTTTGGCATGATCGTGAATGAGTTTGATTCTGACTGTCCCGAGCCTTATAGGCGGTAAGATCTATATCTATCTTGTGCTCTGGCTCTCTTTCTCTCTCTCTTTCTCCTTCTCTCTCTCTCCCTCTCTTTCTCTCTCTCTCTCTCTCTCTCTCTCTCTCTCTCTCTCTCTCTCTCTCTCTCTCTCTCTCTCTCTCTCTCTCTCTCTCTCTCTATCGCACGCGGGCTTACTCTCTCTCTCTCTCTCTCTCTCTCTCTCTCTCTCTCTCTCTCTCTCTCTCTCTCTCTCTCTCTCTCTCTCTCTCTCTCTCCTCTGTCTGTCTGTCTGTCTGTCTGTCTCACTCTGACTCTCACTCTCTCTCTCTCTCTCCCCCCCCCCTCTCTCTCTCCCTCTCTCTCTCGCTCTCTATCGCTCTCTCTCTCTCCCTCTGTCTGTCTGTCTGTCTGTCCCTCTCACTCTCACTCTTTATTTCTCTCTCCCTCTCTCTCTCTCTCTCTCTCTCTCTCTTTCTTTCTCTCTTTCTCTCTGTCTCTGTGTCTCTCTGTCTGTCTCTGTCTCTCTCTCTGTCTTTCTGTCTCTCTCTCTGTCTCTCTCTTTCACACTCTCTCTCTCTCTCTTTCTCTCTTTCTCACTCTCTCTGTCTCTCTCTGTCTCTCTGTCTCTCTGTCTCTATCTCTGTCTCTCTCTCTCAGCTGAGTGAAATCTCTTCAAGACTTGCTCTCTGTTCTCTGCGTATTTATATTGTAGGCGTGTATACCTTTCGTATCTGGACAGTATCCATTTCTTCCGGCCAAAGCAGTTGCGAACTCAAGTGTATTATGAGCTGCTTATCGCTTATCAGGACGAGGCTTTGTCCCTGTTAACCTTTGGGCATACCCTACTGGGAAAAACGAAGACTATGTCTTCAACTGTCATCCACCTGGGCAAAGGATACTCACACAAGAGCGTCTAATACCGTGGTACAAGACAATGCTGGACAGTGCAGTGGCTCGAAAAGTTGTTATCGAGTTTCGCGTAAGTGCTCAAAAATCAACTCATTTTTGCTGGCCATGTAATTTCACTGATTCCGCCGCTTGGTGCCAATTGGCCAAAGTTAACCGCAGGCCAAAGTTTGTCATCGAGGCAAATGATGCATAATTCAGCCATGGCTGCACGTGAGGCCAACAACTATTAAACGATCTTTTCAAAATCGGCCAAAGTTTTTCACCGGCCAAAATTTGTTGATATACAAAGTAGCAAGAGTAGCTATCTGCCACCGGTACCTCATCCAAAGGGTATCAAACAACATGGGAGTACATACAGAAGATCCCAGTGTAGCGTCCGTGATCTACGTATTGAATTTATGACAGTTGTGCACGTTCTTTGTGAGGATATACTTTAGTTCGATTAACCCGTTTAGAACCGGTTTTGAAAAGATATCAGTTAACAGTTTGTGTAACGGTTACGCTGGTACTTTTCCAGTTTTCCAAGTACGCATTTTTACCAAATTTTGCAGTTTTCCAACCTATGGTGTACGCACACATGTATAAATGTACACTACATAGTACCATCCGTTACAATTTTAATCAACTTCATGACACTTTTAATGCTTCTGGTCTGTGAATCTATGTGAATGAGCATGCAGACATTTGTAGGTATTAGTAGTAATTCCGCACGGTACATTTCAAACAAGGATATTGTACTATACTGTTCAAACTAGCTACACGCCGTACTGCTCTAGCTTATAGGTTGTACTCCGATAAATCGACTGTTAGCGTAGCAGTTAACCATTAAGGTGAAAACCGTAGCCGTTTGATCCCTATTGTTATACTGGCAATCTAATGTTGTTTATCCTTTCTCACTTTTTTGATCTTTCAGGATATTCACCAGTCTACACTTCAAGATCAAGTCAGCGTACCGACCGGTATGCCATACTTTGAGGGTGATTACTGGCCTACCGTGTTTGAGAAGATCGCCCAGGAGGAAAAAGCAGAGAAGATCGCAGCTGAGGCCGAGGTATGCATTATCTTCTGTGTAGAGCAGGACTGATGGTTTACATCTCTCTCTCGAATTCAACACCATCTCAAACATTTTACCACTGGTTGGATGGCATTTGGGCACCAGCCGCTGTTCGTCTTATGGTTGTTGGCAATTTGTCATTTTTCAGTGCCGCTGAGATGATGGAGTGCATGGGATGAAGGTGACAAATTCGGCAATAATTATAAGAAAGTTCGTTGCTCTCAATGTTCGAACTTGCACCTTTCCCACTTTTCCGTTCAGCGGACTCATTATGCTATTACAGAAAAGTGGGAAGCACGAACATTGAGAGCAATGAACTTTCATATAATTATCGCCGAATTTGTTACTAAAAAATCCGTTTCTTATGTTATGCAAAACAACAATGGGATGACAGCCATTCCGCAAAATGCACTGTTCTGCACTCCAACTTCTTTGTATTATTACTCAACGTTCTTTCATCTTGATCAAATCTTAAAGGTTAGGACTAGATTAGGAGGAGGCTGTCTGAGGGTCAATACTTACATTAAGGATACAGTAATGATTCTGAAATACTGGCCATTGAAATATTACCTCATAAATAACATAGCAAGGGGCGCTACGCTGCTCTGGCACTGGGAAGATACCTTAGGTGTTCTCAGTGTGGGAACAAGACAAACCATACACTAGCTTAAAGCTTGGCGTCTGCCAATCCTGCGCCAAGTTGTGAGAGCTATATTTCATTAGCCGATGCCTTCCTAAAGCCGTAGACCCGTCACTTGTCTACGACTAGTGGTAGTATTTATTTTTCTTACCATCGGATGCCTCAACAGTGATATACACAACTCTTAAGAGGGCTGATAACGGGATAAGTGAAAAGGAAAAGAAAAGAAAAGTAGACAATATTTGATTGAGAATGCAGTGATCCATGTGGATGGATTTTTTTATTGGCTAGGTGTGAGGGTTATGATGACCGCGGTCTGTTGTTGTGTGCCTGTATTGCTATGATGTCAAGCAGAAGATGGCAAGAAGGGATGCTCACAACCGCAGTACGGTCGAAAGAAGAAGAGCAAGCCGGCACCGGCACGGAAGAGAAAAGATTTCGCTGCGCGTGTTCTGACCCGGCTAGAGAAGGATAAAAATGTAGGTCCATGGTTTCATTCTTTCTTTGTGTTGCGTATACCTGTGTCTCGTGGATTGCGACGACTGATTTGATTGCAAATTCATGTTTTAGATTTGTTTCCAACTTGATTGCTGCTTCGGAGTTGGATATCATGAGCAACAAATCTGTTTTAGTGCAGCCCTTCACAATCAAAATCAAGATGACAAAATATGATATTCTTCTCAAAAGCCTTATTTAGCCATTTTACCCACAATGGCCCACAGGGGAAATTTCGTAATCAATAATTTTGTCCAAATACGCAATTGTGGGAGAATCATGCACCATTGGGAAGGGAAAGCCGTGCATGAGACATGCTTTAGGATAGGGCTGAAACGAGTATCTCGACTATTCAAATATTCGTTAATTTAGCTTTGTAGAATGAATATTTGTGAGGTAACGAATATTAGAACTGAATTTTTTTCCCAATATGCTCGACACAAATGTTTTATTACAATCAGCAAAATGCGAGAACCAATTCCGATATGCTACTCCTGTTAGTAGAGGGAGTCAAGAACGTTCGATTGCTGAGAAATTGTGTTCGTTTCAGCCCCCCAGTTGAGGTTGTCGCAATACTCTCTCTCTACTTACAGTGCAAGCCTGGCATTGGGTGAGGCAAGTTTGCGACGTACACACTGTAAGCCTATAAGCACATACAGCTTCATCTGTGGGACACAGGTGATTGCCAATTATGACACGCTCTCTGTCGTCCTTTGATTATGCGAGGTGGCTATCGAAAACGTATGCCCTTGTATCTGAATATTAAAATGAGTTTCCGCACGTAACATTCGATGTTTGAAAGTGACTTATTTTTTGTAGAGTACAGTCGTACCTCTCTAATCCGGCACTTGTTTATCCGGAGCCCTTGCCAACCGGCGCACTTTCTGATGAAACCGATTTTTTTCGTTCAATTAATACATCTTAATCCGGCACATGAATTCCGCCTCCGGCAGTGACTTTTTGAAACAAATCGCTCAAACTGCACGTAGTTTGGTTTCATAATCCGGCAGTCGTAAATCGCGTACCGTACAGGTGCACTCCTTGCCAGGCCAGGCTAGGCTTGTCCAGGAGACAACGGCAGTCAACCATACTTTCTTATTTTAGCAAGGAGTAGTGTCCTGCCAATTTTCAGGTGTGTGTGTGTGTGTGTGTGCGTGTGTGTGCAAGAGTACATGTGAACATGTTCTCTGTTTTACTTTATCACTTTATCACTGTGTGTATTCCCGGAGAACAATTGAGAATATAAAGCCGTGCACCAAATACTTGGGTCGACACGGAAAAACCCTGCGTTTTGACGTACATATGATACATGCATGCAATTGGGTAGGGCCGGGTCGGAGGGCAGGATTTCTTAATCCAGCACCCTCGTTAATCCAGCAGAAAACGCCGTAGCAAAAGGTGCCGGATTAGAGAGGGACGACTGTATATTGGTGTGTCATAATGGTACTAAAGTTGGTTGCTCCAACGAGGAGCACACGCTTCTTGCCGAACTTAACACTTGACTGACTCACGATTGCCATCCGGAGCACACGAGGAGCACGTAGCACCTTCCGTTCGGCAAACCTGAAAGAAAGCACCACTGCCTGCTGAATACACAGTGTGTCAGTTCGGAAAGAAGTTTGTGCTCCTCATTGGAGCAACCAACTTCATCACTAGTACCGACGAAGTCGCAACTTCTAAGTTCATAATGGTACTAGTTTGTAAAATTATTGCCTTTGGGTGTTACTCTTTCAGTGAAACCATTTCTTGTTAAACCTTCTACTAGTATCTTAGTTTATGCCCCAGCTGTTACGCTGTCATCACACTACGGTACAAAGCGCTGTGTCTACATCCACATAAGGTTTTGGTCGGTTGTCATGAATGTATGGAGTGGAAGCGGGAGCAGAAGAAACGGGAAACGTAGACGTGGTAGGGAGTGGGCCACTTTTTTGTATATCTCCCACAGTCTGTTTCCAAGCGACCTCGTACGTGCGAATCTTCAAATGTCTCCTAAACATGACCGCGTGTACTGGTCAAGAACTGTGCCTATTTGATGACACGACTACCCGTTTTGGATTTTTCACTGTGGACGCAGACGTAAGGGGAAACCAGAGAATGAAGTATGATGACGGCCTTACTAGCTCCTTGGATGTTGCTGGTATTATCGCCTACGCTGATTTCTTGTATTCGTTGCTGACAAAATTTCCTTACATTACCTTTATTCTTGTTCCTTTTGGCCAGGCATTCTTCACCATCACGCTGATTTCTTCAGAAAAGGTTGCCAACCTTAAACCCATGCAGGAGGATGTGGCCGAGCAGCAAAGTGGCAATGTGAGGGAGAGTCGGGATTCAATTCTTGCGTACTTTCGTAAGAATCATCTCGAGTTTACAACTTTGCGGCACGCGCAGTACGCTACACTGTGCATGCTCATCGAGCTGCAAAGCCAGTGCAATGAAAATGTAATCGGCTACCGCTGCAATACATGCATGGCTGAAATTATTGGAAGTCGTTTCCATTGCCCAGTGTGTGACGTAAGTTTGCATATTCATATTGGCCACTGTGTGTTTCCAGATTTTTGTTTGTATTTCTTGTCTCAACTTCTCTTAGTTCTTCTAGAGAAGACTGTACATAGAGGTACACGACAGAATTTTTAATCCAAATGACTGTAGCTTCTTCTGTACAACATGCAACACCTGCAGATTGCAGGTACTTTACTCACCCGTAGTGTCCAGATCTGCCTCTATTCTGTATCTGATAGCTGTGTTGTACGTGTTTGTGTTTTGTACGTGTTTGTGCCTCCTTATGCTAGAATTACGACCTGTGTGCTAAGTGCCATCAGGAACGCGGCTATTATCACCCGATGGAGCAACATGGTCAGCGGTGATTAAAGCTTTGAAGCCAATTAAGGTACCCGTTTTACTAAAATCCTTAGCCTCGCTGTTCGTGGAGTGGAACAGCAGTCTGTACTACTCAGTGGAGATGGGCTTGTTGAGGACAAGGTTATCATTTTGTTTGCTTAGATGGGCCGTCGCTTGTTTCAGAGGATGCCATGCATCATACAGTGACAGGCGGCGGTTGAACTCGTTTGTTGCCCAGTGTCGCCAGGCTGAGTAGGCACATGCCCATGGCGGTAAATTATGTACTGGGTGTTTTTCCCATTAATTTTTTATTCTAGTCCAATACAACACAATATCATCAATGTTTTGTTCCTTTATGTATTGAATCATTGACATTGACAAACTCGTTTTGAGTTGAGTTTGAGTTGATTTCTCTGATCACCACCTGTTCAGAACAATACCAATGTTGTATTGCTTTTGTGTTCAATTATCTATTTTGAGTTTCCGGAATCACTTTAGTTTGATGATACCCAATGCTGTAGACAGCAATCTGTTTCGGCCATAAAGGCCTCATCAGTACAGCTACGAGCTAAATAGGCCGAGTTACCAGCCATGGTGCAAAGGAGGCACCACAGACATTAAGGTAGCTCGTCGCTCTAGCGCCAGAGTGCTCAAACTACAAAAAGTAGCGGGCATTGCGCGATGCAGCAGCACTAGAGCAGCCTACTGAGAGTGCTCAACAAGGCGAAAGCCGAGGAGCGTGATACCCAATGCTGTAGACAGCAAGCTGTTTCGGCCATAAAGGCCTCATCAGTACAGCTACGGGCTAAATAGGCCGAGTTACCAGCCATGGTGCAAAGGAGGCACCACAGACATTATAGTTTGATGATATGCATGTTGACTTGCCCGTACAAGTGTCTTTATATACATGATGCTTATACACTATGATTTTTTATGATGATGATGATTTGGATAAAAACGATTCAAAGCCACTGCACTCAATGATTTTGTAATACTTGAAGTATAAATATAAGGATAATAGCTCTAACAGAGCGAAACAGTTGCTGTCCACAGACTTGAGTAATAATAATAATAATAATAATATACTTTCACACAAAACAAGCTCGATGATGATTCGATGATGATGCACTTTGTGTTCATTTTCCTCTCTGTGGTGCTTCCCTCAGTCCGAGCCATGCGCTCACGTGTGCCACTGGCGGGTACACAATCGCCCGGCACAGTGAGGTACGGGACCTTGTGGCAAGCTTGCTGCGGGAGGCTGGCATAGTGGATGTGGAGACGAAGCCAAGGCTACTTCCCTGCAGCAACGAGGATTTGCCGGGAGGGCGATCCCTTAAGAATGCGGAGGCTCGTCTGGATGTGCGAGCTCTGTGTTTTTGGTCCCGGCAACAAGACGCTTTTTTGATGTGCGGATTACTCACCCCGCAGCGTTCGTGTTGTCTCGATCACAAGCCCTGAGCCAGCTCAAATACGCAATTGTGGGAGAATCATGCACCATTGGGAAGGGAAAGCCGTGCATGAGACATGCTTTAGGATAGGGCTGAAACGAGCAAGAAATGAGCAAGCAAGCAAAGAAAAATCAATATGCCAGTCGGGTTGTGAACGTTGAGCGTGGCTCATTCCCACCACTGGTGTTTTCAACATAATAATAATTAAACACACGGCGAGGAGACAACAATTGTATAACCGCAATCAATAAAACTTGCTGATCCGACATTTGTGTACTTTATTCATGCAATGTAAAAAACGGTGGAGACGATGTGCAATAAAACGATGAAAATAATTATGAAGAAATGGTGTAGGAAAAAATATAGATTCAAACAAGTTTTCGTACAACACTCATCAGGAATCGTCGTTGTACTAAAGGACACTGAAACAAAAATTGAACTATTATAGAAAATCTAAGTTAGAGAAATAACACTAAGAGCAACAACAGTGAAATTTACAAGTGTGAATTTTAACAATCAAAGCGAGAACTGAACAAAGGAGAAAGGAAGGAAAGACAACGTGATAACACATAACAGCAGTACATTACACCTAGAACATTAACGGCCAAGCTTGGCCGCACTAAACACGACACGTTACTTGAACAATTTCAACCCAATTATACTATCTTTCTGTACACACAAATTAGGCTTGTACAGACGCTGATAGATAGCTTCCAACACTTTTAACTGTAGTCCATAACCATGACGACCACGGCACAATACAGTGAACGAAGAGTCGGAATACGCACCGCAACAATCAGGACTAGCCAGCAGATGATTGTACACTGAAGACTTGCTACCACGAAACCTACGCACAACACTAACACTCTCACCGGCACTCTCACCATCACTCCCATCACTGCTCTCCGACTCACTGCTCCCTCCGCCGTCCGTTCCATCCTCCGCTTCCTCTGTACTCTCTCTGTCTCGTCCATCCCGCCTGACCAGGTCCATTGAACTCAACTCGGCCGTCCCCTGCTATCACGTCCCTCCTTTCGCCCTCGTCCGCTGAGTGCGTAGCTTCTGTTGTAGTTGGCTGTTGATCGTCTTGTTCTTTTAATTATGGGCTTGGATGGTGGATTAGTTGTGGTTGCTGTAGATTGCGTTGTTGGTGTTGGTGTGGGAGTTACTGATATGCAAGGTGGGTCTTTTTGAGTCGGCATTTGTAGTGTTAATGCAGCTGTCAGTGTTGCTCGCGGTCTGCCACTGGCAAGCTCCACCGCCGCAAGAACCGTTGGCGGAGGATCAGGAGAAGGCAGTGGGACCGGGATCGCAAGCGGCACCGCCTCAGCCAAAGCCGCCGGGGGCACTGACGAGGGAGCCACCGACGGCCGGAGCAAAGGCGGCGACACAAGCCGACCCGATGAGCCACCACGCCCATTCTCCTCCACCACCGCCACCAACGACGGCGGAGCAAGCACAGTCTGTGAGCCAGGATCCGCGGGTTGTGTAGGCAACGGCTGTGTGGTTAATGGTTGTTTTCTAGGTCGCCCTCGCTTCGGTCTTTGTTGTTGTGCGCAAGGTGGAAGTATGTGACGTGGTGCGTGTTGTTTGATGTGTGCATTCAGGTGCTGAACAGTCCTACGAACATACCGACTAGCGCATTGTCGGCATTCAAAGTTGTAAATAAGATGACTTAGGTGATGGGCTGGTAGGACATCCTTCCGCACCGTAAACGCACGCATCGTCGTAAAGACTGGCACAAAGTGTACTGCGTAGTATGTTCGACGAACAACTGACTTGACCGCACTACAAACTTCAGTCTTGTAAATTTCACTGTTGTTGCTCTTAGTGTTATTTCTCTAACTTAGATTTTCTATAATAGTTCAATTTTTGTTTCAGTGTCCTTTAGTACAACGACGATTCCTGATGAGTGTTGTACGAAAACTTGTTTGAATCCATATTTTTTCCCTACACCATTTCTTCATATTTTCATCGTTTTATTCATCGTTTTATTGCACATCGTCTCCACCGTTTTTTACATAGCATGAATAAAGTACACAAATGTCGGTTCAGCTAGTTTTATTGACTGCGGATAACTAACTGCCTCTCTGATTTTGCCTCCCAGCCATTGTCGTATACCGCTTTTTTCAAAATTGCCCAGAAGTTCTCAATGGGTCGAAGTTGTGGGACGTTGGGAGGGTTCATGTCCTTCGGGACAACGTCGATGTCCAGCTCCGCAAGAGCATCCCGAGTGGCTTTTGAGTAATGAGAGCTCGCCAGGTCTGGCCAGAACAGAACTTCATCATTTGCATGCACCTCCTGGATGAAGGGATGCAACCGAGCTCGAATGCACTCCTCGATGTACACTTGACTGTTGATGGCCAGACCTGACGGCTTCACAAACACGTCCGAGTGCCCAGTTTCGCTGATGGCCAGCCAGATCATGATTTTGGGAGCAAATTTTTGCTTTTGCTTCAGCTTGACATCTGGCGGCGTGTTCTCCTTGTCATCAGTGAAGAAACCATCATTTCCTGGCATCTCATCATGTCGAAAGGGAAAATAAGACTCATCATCCATGATGACGACTGTTGGTGATGATGGAGGACAGAGATCTCTGTTCATCTTCCTCAGGCATTTGATTTGACGGGCTTCCTGCTCTGGAGACCAGTCAGGGCACTTCTGACGTTCATAATGTTTGATCCCATTGCTCTTGAGCACCTTTCCAACATAACGGCGGCTTATTGAGAACTTCTGGGCAAGCTTTCCCTGTGTCACACCCTTTTTGTCCTTGGCGGCTTTGAGCAACTTGTTCTTCTTAGGACCAGGCAGTTTTACAGCTTTTCTTCCACTTCCATTTTTTCTTTTTGTGTTTCCTGTCTGCTCATACTTCTTCAAAATGCTGTAAACACTCCTTCGGCTCATTCCCATATCCACAAAGTGCCTCACAGTGTATGGTTTGCCATAGTCCACATGACTCTCATAAAAGTTTACAACAATTTTTCTTCTCTCTTCCTCTTTCAAGTCCTCCATTTCTGAAACTGAAAATTCTCTTGCAAATTTTTTTACTCTCAGCCATGCTACCCTAGCAACTGGCCACAATCTCACCAAATATAGTTATTTTGCAAAATTTTACCAGTCACCCGGACTTTTGACTTTTGTGCAGATTTTTAGTGCCACCCCGTTATAATAATAATTGTTATTATTATGGATTCAGTGGACCTGAGACCAATCAGTTTTTGAAGTCTTTGGCCTCACTTTTCGTAGAGCGCCATAATGATCTCGATTCTCGAATACCCCGTTGTCATGGGCATGCTGCGTACCCGATTATCATTTTGCCTTTTGCGGTGGGCAATTTCTTGCTTCCGTGGATGCCGTGGCTCGTATAAAAAACACGTTTGAATTCATTTCTTGCTCAGTGCCGTCAGGCTCGTTAGGCTCCTGCTTACCGGAACCTATGAGGGCCCTCCGGATCTGCATCGAGGGCTGGTGGACGCAGTGTCTGCTCCAGCGCAGGGTGAGCCGGGCAATCCACCCGGTTGGGCGGCGCTTGGACTCGGTTGAAAATAGAATACCGGGTCACCTGTGACCCGGTTGGTACTGTCGAACTTTGAAAGGACTGACTACATGGCTTGTATGTGTCAGATACTTCTTCTTCTTTCGTAATTTTTTTTAGTCCTGTCCTCTCTTTTCAAAATGCGGCTTATCCATTCGCCTTTATATCATTGTGCCTAGTTCCCGTTTATTGTCCGAATTAAAATAAACTAACCAACCAGTTAAAGCATGTGACTCGGCTGGTGAGACAGCGCCAGATATGTACATGTGTACCCGGCTCCAACCCGGTTGAAATGGTTGCGCCAGGTACACGTGTACCCGGCTGTCCTACAATCCTAGAGCAGACACTGGGACGGTGTGCATGCTGCGGGGGACCTGGCGAATGGCATTCGTGCCGCGTTTTCCCCTGGTTACGCTTAAAGCATGTGACTCGGCTGGTGAGACAGCGCCAGGTATGTACATGTGTACCCGGCTCCAACCCGGTTGAAATGGTTGCGCCAGGTACACGTGTACCCGGCTGTCCCACAATCCTAGAGCAGACACTGGGACGGTGTGCATGCTGCGGGGGACCTGGCGAATGGCACTCGTGCCGCGTTTTCCCCTGGTTACGTGTACTACGTGTAGACATGTGGTGGCACTGCCACTGGTGGGGACGTGAGTCACTTGACAGATGGCACTCGTGCAGCGTTGTGCTTTCACTCCTTGTTTTCGCTGCGTTCCTGTATACATGTACATGTACGTGTGTTGTCTCGTGGATTTTTTTATTTTTTTATTACAATATCTCAAGACTCGGTGGAAACACCGGCCAATGTTAAGAGATGTAAATAATCGACGCGGAGACAACAATTTTATAATAGCTATAAAGAGAACAAATTCTGCTGTCATCGCCACACTACAACAAAGTCATGAAGGTTTACCAAAATCGATTTTCTTGTCACAATCATCAGTGGAAAGCCGTGACTGAAGAATAACCATGCCAAATCAATAATTTATATACATTCAATAATGTGTTACGAGAACAAACAAAGTGCTAAAAATAGAATGAGGGAAGGTGAGACAATAGAAGTAAAGTGAGAGCTAAGTGCAACAAGGGGTGAGGAACTAATTGCAACGCTAGAACTATGTAGTGAGACAAACAATCATGCTGTGCACCTACGAAAACAATCTTAACGCAACTACATGTTTCTTCTGCTTACAAAGATCAGGCTTATGCAAACGAATACAAACAGCCTCAAGTACTTTCAACTGACTAGCGTACCGTGCACGACAAAGAACAGAAAAACTAAAATCATCATACACCTGCAGACACTTAGGGTGAGACAACAGATGAAGAAAAACGGCAGACTTCTTACGATCACAATCACCATCCGATTCCTCGTCTCCACCAACCGCAACCTCGTCCCCCGTCTCATCTTCCAACTCATCCTCAGTGTCGTCCTCCGTGTCATTCTCCTCATCACCACCGATCGGTCCCAGGCTCGCTTCACGTTGCTGAACCTCTGTTCGTTGACTCCTCCTTTGATCTTGATGGTAATTTGTTACCATTGTTGTTGTTGTCACTGTTGTTGTTCCTGTTGTTGCTAAATCTTCTGTTCCCAGTGTCTTCGCCGGTGCTTGACATCCAGTACTGTAATAATTCATTGAATAATTAGCCGTTGATCGTCTAGGTCTTTGAATGTTGATCGTGTTGTTTTCTCTGTTGAATTCCGTTTCCTTCAGCCTTCTTTCTTCTTGTTCATGTTCAGTGCTTACCTCATCCATATTTGCCCGTTCCAGCGACACCACAGACTCAGCCCCAGCACTGCCGATGGCAGATGCAGGTGGCGGTTCTGGGGGAGGCAACGGCAACGATGGCGATGGGGGCATCACCATGATCACCTCGCCGCAGCGTCCACTTTGGTCTTGAGCTGGATGTTGTTGTGGTGTACTTTCTTGAAAGCAAAAATACATAAAGCGAACTGTCCGTTGCGCCCCATATTATCCATGGTCGCATCACCGCAATATAATATCTCTAAATGGCTGTGTGGTTGGCTTGACATCGTGCAAAAGTTCTATTGCAAACATACAGTTAAAGACACCTTCGAATTCATTAACGTCCTTCGCTCCCACCCAGTTCCGGCCTCCGCGCATATGTGCTCGTTTGATGTTGTGAGTCTATTCACGAACGTTCCGTTAGAAGAGACTATCAATATTTGCCTAGATGTGTTGTAACGAAATGATGAAGTTGATACGCCGTGGATATCGGAGACGGCATTCCGGGAACTGATGTTGCTCGTGACGACTGGTGTGGAGTTTTCCTTCAGTGACATTATGTATAGGCAGGTTGATGGGGTAGCCATGGGCTCCCCATTAGGTCCAGTATTAGCGAATGTGTTCGTTGGTTACTGCGAGTCACTGATTGCAGAACAGTTGTGGCCAGCATTGTACGTTCGTTTTGTTGATGATTCCTTCACCTGGTTCGATTCTCTTGAAGAGAGCCAAATCTTTCTTGGTATTCTAAATGACCTACATCCTTCCATACGCTTTACTTGTGAGCACGAACAAGCGAACAAACTTCCCTTTCTAGACGTCCTTGTGGAAAAGTCTAGTCAGGGTACAGTAACATCTGTGTACAGAAAGCCTACATTCACCGGCCAGTACATAATGTTTGACTCGTATTGTTCGTACCAATACAAGGTGAATTTAGTGCGTAACTTGGTGGATCGAGCAAACCGTATTTGCTCCTCTTCCAAACTGGCTGAGGAACTGGAATTCCTAAAGTCAGTTTTTCTAAAGAACGGGTATCCCGACGATCTCTTGAAGGAGCTCATGAGCGAAAGGCTGCATAGAAAGGAAATACGTTTTGGCCCGGACAAATGTCCCACGTATCTTTCTCTCCCTTGGAAAGGTAACCTCTCATTATCCATGAGTCGCGTGGTCCGCAAAATTGTACAACAAACGTACTACGCGGTACATTTTGTACCGGTTTTCACAACTGTACGTGCGTTCACGGTGAGGAAGGATGTCCTACCAACCCAACTCGCATCTAAATTGGTATACCAATTTGAGTGCCGACAATGCGGTAGTCGGTACGTTGGTAGGACTCTTCAACATCTGAACGCACGTATCAAGCAGCACGTCCCACTGCACATGCTGACTGGCTCGGCACGGGCACTGCGACCCAAACGCGGCAGGCCACCTAAGAACCCTCGATCAGAGCCATCGTTAGCACAATTGCCGTCGACGGCAATAGTGCCTCCATTACCCGTATCGAGAGCCGTGGAGATGGATAATGTGCACATTGTCACTAACGTTATAACACAATGCACCATAACAACACAAGAAAGTACACCACAACAACATCCAGCTCAAGACCAAAGTGGACGCTGCGGCGAGGTGATCATGGTGATGCCCCCATCGCCATCGTTGCCGTTGCCTCCCCCAGAACCGCCACCTGCATCTGCCATCGGCAGTGCTGGGGCTGAGTCTGTGGTGTCGCTGGAACGGGCAAATATGGATGAGGTAAGCACTGAACATGAACAAGAAGAAAGAAGGCTGAAGGAAACGGAATTCAACAGAGAAAACAACACGATCAACATTCAAAGACCTAGACGATCAACGGCTAATTATTCAATGAATTATTACAGTACTGGATGTCAAGCACCGGCGAAGACACTGGGAACAGAAGATTTAGCAACAACAGGAACAACAACAATGACAACAACAACAATGGTAACAAATTACCATCAAGATCAAAGGAGGAGTCAACGAACAGAGGTTCAGCAACGTGAAGCGAGCCTGGGACCGATCGGTGGTGATGAGGAGAATGACACGGAGGACGACACTGAGGATGAGTTGGAAGATGAGACGGGGGACGAGGTTGCGGTTGGTGGAGACGAGGAATCGGATGGTGATTGTGATCGTAAGAAGTCTGCCGTTTTTCTTCATCTGTTGTCTCACCCTAAGTGTCTGCAGGTGTATGATGATTTTAGTTTTTCTGTTCTTTGTCGTGCACGGTACGCTAGTCAGTTGAAAGTACTTGAGGCTGTTTGTATTCGTTTGCATAAGCCTGATCTTTGTAAGCAGAAGAAACATGTAGTTGCGTTAAGATTGTTTTCGTAGGTGCACAGCATGATTGTTTGTCTCACTACATAGTTCTAGCGTTGCAATTAGTTCCTCACCCCTTGTTGCACTTAGCTCTCACTTTATTTCTATTGTCTCACCTTCCCTCATTCTATTTTTAGCACTTTGTTTGTTCTCGTAACACATTATTGAATGTATATAAATTATTGATTTGGCATGGTTATTCTTCAGTCACGGCTTTCCACTGATGATTGTGACAAGAAAATCGATTTTGGTAAACCTTCATGACTTTGTTGTAGTGTGGCGATGACAGCAGAATTTGTTCTCTTTATAGCTATTATAAAATGTTAAGAGAGTGGGTGATTGCCAACCACATCGATAATTAAAAATAAGGGGAGGGAAAAAGAAAGAGTAGCAAAATGAACAGCAACAACTCCGTAAAGAAAGATAATGTCAAATAAAAACAGTGAAAACAGAGACGCAAAGGACATGTGGATAATGAGCTATTTATGTCGTAGTAAATAAGGGGCGGCACGGATCTTAGACAGGCGGAGTGAGGTCAGGTCCTTAACTTCTCTGGGTAGAGTGAGCCAAACAGAAAAAGCAATAAAGAGAGGGGAGCGCAAAAGAGTGGATGAGTTACACTTAGGGAATAAGAGCGAGTTTCTAGTTCTTAGAGAAGAGAACCAATTAAAACACATGAGATGAGGTGGGCACAACTCAAACTTAATAGAATGGACAAGAGAAACCAGGTGTGCACTGCGTCCATGTGATAACGGGGTTGTGTGAGCGATTTTATAAAGGGCGGATGATGAGAGCATGCGGGGTTGACGGAGGAGAATTTTAAGGATTTTCTTGTG
Source organism: Sycon ciliatum (assembly GCF_964019385.1). Lineage (NCBI taxonomy): Eukaryota > Metazoa > Porifera > Calcarea > Leucosolenida > Sycettidae > Sycon > Sycon ciliatum. The sequence continues at coordinate 1,279,316 of NC_088643.1, forward strand.
GGGTATTTCAAGCTTTGCAGCAGCGGAAGAGGATAATCCAACCCAAGACGTATCGGCATAATCAAATATTGGCCGAAGGTAGGCTAAACAATTTTCCGAACTTTGAGGCTCCATAAGTACAACAAAGTGGATATGTATCCCCGCATGCCGAAGGGGGCGAAGCATAATGAGGATTTTGCGAGCATAATGCGAGAATCCATGAAAGCATAATTCCATGTTTTCGCGAGCATAATCCGCCGGAGCCTAGTCCTTATTCTACCTGAGACGTTTTGATTTTGTGCAATGCCTCTAGGACTCGACCAAATATGCTAAAAAAAGAGCATAATATGCTCGTCGCATATCAGAGAAAACGTCCATAATATGCCAAAGGCTTAGCAAGATATGCAAAAAGATATGCCAAAATATGCCAAAATATGGGTCGACATAAGCAGAAAGTGTAGATCATTTCAGTAAAATTACAACCTTGGAATATTCACTGGCTTTACGGCTATCATGCTTATGGTGCAAATCAAAACACATGCGGAATAGTACGGCTGGGGTGTGTCCCCAGCAACCGTAGCGATCGTGTTCATCCATGGGGAAATGTAGCAATTTACTAGCAAACGCCTCAACCATTCCAAATTCATCCATAAAAGGCATTAAATTTTCTGAACGAATTTTGCCCATAATTATGAATGTTTTGTCTTCGTGTTCTTCAGAATATTTGAATTACATGTATATGCTGGCTTCATTCCACTATTCCCTTTGTCGCTCAATATGCCATAATGAACTGTCTCACAAAATATGCGGAATTATGCGCAAGCATATTTGGTCGAGGCCTAATTATGCCTCCGCCGTAGGGAGGGTCCGAATATGCTTGCGCATATTTTCGCAAATTTTGGTCGTTTTGACACAAGGTCGCACAAAGTGAGCAAATCTAGCATATTGTACCAAATGTAGCATTTTTTTTTTTTTTTTTTTTTTTGCTACAAGGATCAAAGAATTCGCATAATTATAGGGCAGATTGCGGAAATGGACAAGGAAACTTACCACGGCACGCTCGGTCAGGGAACATTTCCAAGTTACTTAGCCCGGAAGGAAAAATGCTCATCCAAACACGGGTCGAAAATTTGACCCAAGAAGAGAGTGTCCGCGACTCAAGGTTAGGCCTTTCCCAAATCGGCCGGCCGAAAAATTCGCCGAAAAGTAGCCTTTTCAGAAAATCGCCGATCTTATGGCCGAATTCTGAGATTTTATCAAGAAAACGCCGAATATACATGTTTTTCCGGGTCTTGGGCAACTGGGCATGACAGCGCCTGCGTCACGGCCCGTGGGCATTTCCCAAAATCGGCCAAAAATAGTGGTTTTGAAGAAATCTGTAAATAATCGACGCGACGCGGAGACAACAATTTTATAATAGCTATAAAGAGAACAAATTCTGCTGTCATCGCCACACTACAACAAAGTCATGAAGGTTTACCAAAATCGATTTTCTTGTCACAAACATCAGTGGAAACCCGTGACTGAAGAATAACCATGTAAATCAATAATTAATATACATTCAATAATGTGTTACGAGAACAAAACAAAGTGCTAAAAATAGAATGAGGGAAGGTGAGACAATAGAAGTAAAGTGAGAGCTAAGTGCAACAGGGGTGAGGAACTAATTGCAACGCTAGAACTATGTAGTGAGAGCGTTGCAATTAGTTCCTCACCCCTGTTGCACTTAGCTCTCACTTTACTTCTATTGTCTCACCTTACCTCATTCTATTTTTAGCACTTTGTTTTGTTCTCGTAACACATTATTGTTATTATTATTGTGCCAATATACAAAAATGGCAACCCGAAAGGAGCCCCGAAGAGTTACAGACCAGTAATTCTATTGTCAGTGGTTCGGAAAGTCCTTACAACCATAATCACAAAGAGAATTAGCACCAATATTCAGCAGTTTGTGGATGAGTCACAAGCCGGTTTCAGACCAGGTCGCTCAACAGCTGATGGGGTGTTCTGTGTGCGGTCTCTGTGTGAGAGAGCTTTGCTCGGAAATTGGAACTATTCGGCATTATTACTCGATTTCAGCGGTGCATTCGACACAGTGAACCGTGGCAAGGCACTCGATCGAATGGCCGATTCGGGTGCACCCACCTCAATGATGAAATTGCTAGTCTCCGATACGACAGCTAGGGTGAAGATTGCTGGGCAGCTCAGTGCTCCCTTCTCGACCAATATCGGCGTGGTTCAGGGGGACCCGATGTCTCCGGCCATGTTCATTGTCTACGCAGAAGGTGCGATGAGGCAGGTGAGAGCAGCCTGCACCTGCCCTTCATGCCTGCCTACTCATTTCTCACAGTATGCAGATGACACCACAATACATGACACTGATCGTGATGCTGTGGTGGCCGCTGCAGCGAAATGTGAGCCAATTTTCGCCCAGGATGACCTGAGATTAAATCTAACAAAAACTCAATTTGTAACTCCTTCCAAGGATGATGACGCATGGAGAAAGACGAAACTACTTGGAAGTCTCTTGGGATCTGGAAGTGACATCGAGAACCGTATCAATGCCGCTAACCGAGCGTTTGGCACTATAGCCTGGAAGAGACACACTTTATTATCTAGAATGCTTATGTTCACCACTCTTATCCTTCCGGTTCTACTATACAACTGTAGCCTGTGGACCTTGACAGCAGCACTCGGCAACAGGCTCGACACGTGGCATCGCCGCAAACTACGATCCATTCTCGGCATAGTGTATCCCCAAAAAATATCGAATAAAAACTTATACAAGCTGTCCAACCAATTGCCTATCACCAGAACATGCAGGGAACGGCGCTTGTTATGGTTCGGCCATGTAATCAGAGAAGGCAGTGACTCGACATCCTACAAAGCTCTAAGACTTTCAATCGACACCAAAGACATCAAGAAGCCCAGGGGACGCCCCGTCACCAGATGGATCGACAACATCAAGAATGACTTAAAGACAATAAACGTTTCCATTGCCGAAGCGGAAGCTATTTCCCAAGACAGGGAAGCTTGGCTCGGCATTGTGAATCAATGTACTAACTTATCATGCTAAAAAAATATCTGCGCTTACTTGAATATCCTTTTGGTAAATAACATTCTGTACTTAATATTATATTCCTCATGCCTAGGCTCATGGTGGAATCGAGGTAATTTTGCCCTGCAATAACAGAATGAAGAAGGTGTGTATGTCATGTGTTTCTCGTTTTCTCTAACTCTTTTGCCGACAGATGCGTTAGCCCCATGGGTGATGTCACCCATGGAGTACATGCGAGCTGTTATTATTATTATTATTATTATTATTAACACATTATTGAATGTATATAAATTATTGATTTACATGGTTATTCTTCAGTCACGGCTTTCCACTGATGATTGTGACAAGAAAATCGATTTTGGTAAACCTTCATGACTTTGTTGTAGTGTGGCGATGACAGCAGAATTTGTTCTCTTTATAGCTATTATAAAATTTGAAGAAATCACCGATCTTTTAGCCGAATACGTAATTTTCGCACTGAATTGGCCGAAAATTGCTGTTTTAGTGCCTCAATAGCAAGCAAATACAATTTCTGTAGCCATAGGGCTTGAAAGTGCTACGTCACAGCATAGCAACAATTTCAAAAATTCAAAAATTGGATCCACTTGGATCCAGTTTTTGTATGGATGTTGTTGATTTTTATTTTACTTCGCAAGGCGTACAAAAAAACCTGTCAGGGGTGGATGCAGATTTGCGAGCTCCTGAACTTTACTCCTTTTTTCGGTTTCCCGGGGGACTAGGCCCTTGGAACACCAGTAAAATTAGTGATATAATGGCCGGGAAACTCGACCCCAATACGGACATCGCCGTGCTTACTGACGACGAGCTCAAGGAGCTCATCCAGCGACTGGGACTGGAGTTCCCCAGAAAGGCGAACAGGCCAATGCTGATTGCCCTACTGAGAGGATCCAAGGACTCGGCTCCCGTAAGTCATGCTAACCCTGATGTAGCTAGCCTTTGCGCCGCACTCTCCGAACTTACTGTGGTAGTAAGAGAACTGAAATCAGAGATAAAGACGATGAAAGACGTGAATGTACAGCTGAGAGATTCCGAGAGGGAAATTCAGGCGTTGAAGGACGACGTGCAAAAGCTCCGCCGTGAACTGCATGCTGAACAAGATCACCAATCCCGTTTGACCCACGTCCACGCTGACCCTGGGGATACAACTCATCTCAGAACTAGTACAAGTACAGTGCATTTCAAAACTATAGACGCGTAGGGTTTTTGAAATATTTCAAATTTGCCTGGAACTTTTTGAGAATAGTTTTCGGAATATTGCTCAGGATCGCTCGACAATTACTCTCATAATTATAGTTTCTAAAGCATTGGATAACAGACGCCCAATTTGGAAAAATTTATGCACAAAGTGATCACAGATTTTATGTGGTATAGATGCTGGCATAACGGTTTTTGCCTAGGTACGCGTCTATAGTTTTGAAATGGACTGTAGTACCCTCCCCATGCACTTTAGTACGAGTACCGACGCTACCCCAGACCTGTCACTCACATCACCACGTGCACCGGTACAAACACAAGGCCCAGCTGCACAGCACATTGCAGAAAAATCGTACGCAGACTCCGCAAGGCAGCCACCAAGGCCGCATGTGTAATAGTTTTACCTTGACACTTCTTGCTTGTCTTATGGTAACACCTTGTGTTCCTACTATTCTCACTCCTGCGGTTCTCACCTTTCTTTTGCTTTATAACCTCTGGTTTGAACATCATTCGACGAATTCTCCAATCAATCAAGTCTATACTGTTACACTGGTAGCTTGAGGATGGTTGAGATCATCGTTTGCCCTTTGACGTGCCTTGTGCTCCTGGCCGCTACTGCTCTGCTATACGCCGCTTTCCGTGAGATCCGCCGCGCTCGGGACAACGTGGCTGCTACAGTTGGACGACATCAATTACCTGCTACATCAAGCTCAAGTCCTCCGGATCTAGCCCCGTGTCGATCGCGTTCTCTCTCCCAGACAAGCCCGAGCGTCAAACGCGTTACCAGAGAACCGAATGTTTTCCATGGCAACCCTTCCGAGTTCAAAGAATGGGTATTTACGGTCGAGTTAGCCTTGAAGTGCTCACCTCAAGGTGACCCGGAGAGCCAAGATTAACTTTGCGGCTAGCTACCTCGCTGGGAATGCGCGTCTTTGGCTAATTTCTTCCCTGGAAGCAGGTGAGCAATTTTCGGATTGGCATTCTTTGAAAAGCGCCCTAGCGCGAGTGTATGGCCCGCACTATGATGGGGAAAGAGTGCGGTTGGATATGTTCTCTATCCAACAGCGTGGGTCAATTGAATCGTACGTAACGGAGTTTTCTCGGCTAAGTTTACAGGTGCCGGAACTTGACGAACTCTCCAGAGCCTTGCTATTTGTCAACGGCCTGCACGGTAACATGCGGACCTTGGTAGTGAAGGAACACCCCACTACACTGTCAGCCGCCGTTCAGTCAGCGCAGCAGTCGCCTCAGACAGCCGATTTCAGCGCAGACCACCACTGGCGACCGCGCCGGGATTCGCACCACCATCAGGTAGCAAAAAGCTAACAAAACTAAGCCCCGAGGAACGTGAGACATTACGAGCCCAGGGGGGCTGCTTCGCATGTCGTCGAACAGGCCATATGGCCCAGAATTGCCCGCAGCATCGAGATCACCCAAACGGTGGACGTCAGTAAGGCCGATGCGATTACTGACGCAGCAAGAAAAGGCATCACCTGCGTGTAGTGTGTGCTCCGTCTCTACCCGTAACCGATTCAGTAGCCTCGCTGTGGAGGATGTTGACGATGATGCTGAATGCTCCGAAGCCAATTTCAAGCGAGATGTTACACCAACTATTGAGGCCCAGGTTACCAGCGTCAATGTGGAAACGGAACATGAGCTCCTGCGTGTAGAAGGCAAAATCAATGGTCGTCGCGCGCTTATGTTAATAGATTCGGGCTCGACCCATGATTTCATTGCCGAACAGTTTGCCAGGAGAGTTAACCTGCCAACCGAAATTGGCTCGGAAAACCTGAATGTCACGCTGGCTGATGGAGCATCAAGCTCGTTTCCCATGGAGACGACCCATGAATTGAAGGTTATCGTAGGCGACTTCAGCGATAACCAAACCTTCACGGTGTTCCCCCTTCATCGCTATGACGCTATATTGGGGAAACCTTGGTTAACGCGTAACAATCCAGACATAAACTTCCGGACGAATGAAGTCAGGTTGAACTCGAATGGTTTGCCTTGTGCGTCGCCCAGTCAAAGCGAACCGACCGCTCCTGTGGAGGCGATGTTCATATCTGGTCGTCAGGCTAGGCATGCCCTTAGGAGTGGAGACGAAGGTGTTCTGGCGTGGGTCAGCGTAGAAGACGGCATTGGCAAGGAACCTCCCGACAAATCCACTCAGAACGAGCACCCAGATCTCAAGGCCATGTTCCGTGACTATGACGATCTTTTCCCGGATGATCTGCCAGCTAGACTCCCACCAGAGAGGTCTGTAGACCACGAAATCCGCCTGGAGGAAGGCTCATCACCCCCATCGCGACCTGCCTATCGCCTGCCCAGGCCAGAAATAGAGGAATTGAAGAAACAGCTCACAGAACTCTTGAAAAAGGGTTTCGTAGAACCAAGTAAGTCCCCCTTTGGTGCACCGGTGTTTTTTGTCAAGAAAGCTGATGGTTCGTTACGCATGGTCTGCGATTGGAGGGAGCTAAACAAGATAACTGTTAAGAACAAGGCGTGCTTGCCCAATGTGGATGATTTATTCGATACCGTACAGGGCGCTAGGTACTTCACGAAACTAGACCTCCGATCAGGGTATAATCAGATTCGCATTCAAGCTGAGGACGTGCCCAAAACCGCGATTAACACTCCCTTTGGGCATTACCAATTTAGGGTCATGGGATTTGGTCTCACCAATGCACCGGCAACATTTCAATCCATGATGAATACGATTCTTCAACCATATCTGAGGGAGTTCGTAGTCGTGTTCCTAGATGACATACTCATCTTCAGCAAAACGTGGTCGGAGCATATGCAGCATGTCCGGTCGGTATTGAGCGTGCTCCGGGACAACCAGTTATTTTGCAAACGGTCAAAATGTGAATTTGGCGTGGAGAGTGTGCGGTTCCTGGGACATTGCATCGATGGACTGCACATCGCCCCTGACCCAGACAAGATTGCCGCAGTAAAGGTCTGGCCCGCTCCGACTTCCGTCACAGAGGTGAGGCAATTTCTTGGATTTACGAATTATTTTAGGCGATTCATAGATCAATACTCATCGCTCTCTAAGAACTTAGAGGAGATAACGGGAAAACATGCACGATTCGAGTGGAACAGCTCTCGGCAACATGCCTTTGAATCGCTAAAGCATGCCTTGTTGAATGCGCCCCTATTGCGGCTGGCTGATGTGAACCGACCATTCAGAGTGGTAACAGATGCAAGGGATTTCGCCTTGGGATGTGTTCTTCTCCAAGAACTAGAGGAAGATGCCTGGCATCCAGTGGCTTATGCTAGCCTAAAATTGTCTGCTGCGGAACAGAATTATACAGCTACAGAAAGAGAAACATTGGCCGTAGTGTTTGCGCTAAAGACCTGGCGCATCTACCTCTTTCAACACTTTGAGGTCATTACAGACATGGCGGTAGTTTATCTGAAAACAAAACCAAGCATTACAAAGAGAGAGGCGCGATGGGTTGAATTCCTAGCTGACTATAACTACACAGTCCGTCACAGACCCGGCAGAGAGAACCCTGCAGATCCCCTTTCGCGTCGCCCAGATCTCCATGAGAGTAACCTCGTGGAGAATGCAGTACCACGTTTGAATGCTATTGAGTATGCTTTAGCAATGAATGATGACGTGTCCAATACAATATCAGATGCCTACCAGAGAGACAAAGAGCTAACTCCCATCATAGAAAGATTGAAGCATTCTCTCCGAGATAATTTGCATGATCGCTATTATTGGGACGAATCCACTGATCGCTTGTACCTCAAGGCATCCCCCAATAACCGGTTGTGCATACCACAGTGCGGTGTCCGGTTAAAGCTCATTCAAGAACACCATGAGTGTGCAACGGCTGGCCACCCGGGTCGTGATCGAACGTACTTCCGCCTAGCACGTTTTTTCTACTGGCCCCGAATGGGTCTCGATATCAAGAGATTTGTCAAAGCCTGTGATCTCTGCCAGCGAACGAAGGGAGGTCAGCCACGAACAGGGCTTCTCCAGTCACTTCCAATACCTAATAGTCCTTGGCAGGATATCTCAATGGATTTTATTGTTGGATTGCCCCTTACTTCTCGTGGCTTCGACGCAATTTACACCTTTGTGGACCGACTTACGAAATGCGTACATCTTGTTCCAACAAACTCGAAGATTGATGCTAAGGGCAGCGCTCAACTGTACATTCAAAACGTGTTTCGTCTGCACGGGCTGAGCTCAACCATTGTTTCCGATCGCGATCCACGATTCACTGCAGCTTTTTTCAAAGAAGTATTCTCTCAGCTAGGAACTAAATTGGCATTCAGCACTGCTAACCACCCTCAAACGGATGGTTTGACAGAGAGAGTTAACCGGCAAGTGGGAAATGTTCTAACAGCATTTGTGAACTTGAGACAGGACAATTGGGATTCGCTTCTACCACTCTGCGAGTTTGCAATAAATAGTTCACAACAGTCATCTGTAGCTAATACACCGTTCTATCTGAACTATTGGTTTGACCCTAAGTCCCCGCCCGAATTCATTCTTACGGGAGGGGAAAGGAGTGATTCGGTCGATTGGCTTCATGAGCAGGAAGCCGCACTAAGGATAGCTCGAGATGCTATGCTCGACGCCCAGGCAAGGCAAGCTCTATACGCAGACCAGACGAGAACGCCCAGTGATTTGAAGGTTGGTGATAGCGTTCTTGTCTACAGAGACTTTCTACTGACCCCGGAAGCTCGTGGCCAGCCCTCTCGGAAGTTGCAACCCAAGTGGTTTGGTCCGTATCGTATCCAGGCTAAGATTGGAGCGAATGCTTTTCGCTTGGAACTACCCCGTGAACTTCGCTGCCATCCCGTGTTTAATGTCACTGCTCTTAAACGCTACGAAGAGAACACGATTCCTGGAAGACACCAACCCCCGCCTCCGCCCTTCACAGATCTAGATGGACACACACGCTATGTTGTCGAAGCCGTTTTGAATCACCGACACCGCAGTGGTGAGCAACACTTCCTGGTGCATTGGAAGGGTTACCCCAGCAGCGAAGCTACGTGGGAGCCCGCTGGCAACCTATGTGATGAGTCTGGTCGGAATATTAAACCGCTGCAGAACTATCTAGCCTCACAACGACAGCAGCCTTGATCTAACTGGGCTGAGCCATATGCATCTCTTACTGAGATAGTTAATAATTATGTTATAGACTGATATAGTTTTGCGTCATCTCCTTGTGAGAGTGATGAAGTTGAGTTGGATTACACTTCAATGTGGTTATGCATGTGCATGAGTGATTGTTTAATATTCCCCTTTCCACAATTGCATCTCCTAACTGGATTGTGTTATCTAATAGAACCTTGGGCTTCCTATGGGGCCGGGAGAGTGTAATAGTTTTACCTTGACACTTCTTGCTTGTCTTATGGTAACACCTTGTGTTCCTACTATTCTCACTCCTGCGGTTCTCACCTTTCTTTTGCTTTATAACCTTTGGTTTGAACATCATTCGACGAATTCTCCAATCAATCAAGTCTATACTGTTACAGCATGTACCTGGCCACGACAAACGTACGCAAAAGCCAAATCACCGTAGAGAGGAGATATCGCGGTACACAGCACCGAAAACACCCAAGAGTGCACCTGGACTCGTAGGACGACCCCGCGTGACGGTGTACTACATTGGAAATGTTGACCCGGACTGCGATGCGGATTCAATAGCTGAACACTGCAAGGCACAAGGCGTATCTGTAGTACAAAGCGTCGTGTACACTTTAGAACAGCCTCTGCTCGTATTACAGTCTTGGTCACGGACGCCAAGAAGGTCGCGGAAGAATCGTTCTGGCCTGATGAAGTTGGCCGTACTGTAAGAGAGTGGCGATTTGGTACAGAGGCCTGGGCTCTCATTATAGGTTAGTGCATGGCAGGGAGGGCCTTATGGCTTGTTATTGCCCGACAGGTTAGCCTGAGGGCCGTAGGCCCAAGGGCTAACCTGAAGGGCACAAACAAGCCATAAGACCCTCCCTGCCATGCACTAACTATTTTAGAACGAGGTTACATGCATTATCTCACTTCCATTATGCTTGTATACCACTATATTGGGTAGTTTTGTGGTTTGTGTGCAGAGAGACTTGGTGTGGTATGAAAGAATATTTTCTTCTGGTAAGTTATGGTAACTCAGCACCACTTAGGACTACTAAAAGTAGAATGGAAGGAAATGAAATGCTGGGCTCTTATTGCGAGCTTCATTCTTATTCATATACATGTATGTAGTTTGTGGAGCTATTTAGGGGCTTTGAGAGCCCCTTGTCGATAACTCTAATGACTTTGATCCTCGCTTTTTATAGGTTTCCGCAAGCTGTTGACAAAGGAAATTCGTACAGATGAAAGAATACGGGGGGCAAAAACCGTACACACTTCTGAATTGCGTAGCTTTTAGTAGTACACCGTACACGTTATGCAGAGTTCATTATCTGCACCGCACTATTATGCATACAGGGAGTTGTACGCACCAGTTAAGAGTATATTCAGCAGGCGAGAAACTAATCCAAGGCCCTCGACGCGTCATCAAGAGTAGTAAAATAACGATTGAGCGGGCTTTAAACGTGTTCGCGAATGGCGCTTCTCCTCTGACAGTGTAGGTAAATGAGCAGTACTTGCATCCTAAATCCCAACGCTCTCCCCTTCAACCCACACCCTCCAACTACTTCAACCGTTTCCTCGAGCCTGGACTCTACACTAAATGTTTTTGCACAGCCCTTCCAACCTAACTCCAGCTCCTCTAACCATTCTACTCAATCTTCTTCCCACGTGTCTGTTGCGGTGATAAATGCACGCTCAATAAACAACAAACTCGGTGAACTCTTCATCCTTTGTAATGCCAAGAAGCCTGACATTATCTGCATCACCGAAACTTGGCTCACCACCAACCATACCTTACACTTGCCGAACTATGCAGTATTCCGCCGTGACCGACCGCAAACTCCCTTTAACCCTGACCCCTTCAGAGGCTATGGGGGTGTTGCCATCCTGGTGCTCACTACCGCCTTCAGCAAAGTGAGAGAGATTCACTCATTTCGGCAACAGAACTTTGAAGCAATTGCTATTGAAGCTACTCCCATAGGTTCATCCCAACCACTGTCGTTTGCCTGCTTGTATAGACCCCCTAACCAGCCCGCTGCTGACCTACAATATTTTGTAGATACTCTGCGGACTGCTCTCATTAAGCTACCTGCTCCATCATCTACCATTGTAACTGGTGATTTTAATGCCCATTGCCAGAGCTGGTGTGCCTCCGACTCAACATCTGCTGCAGGCTCTGCCTTGTGTAACCTTTTTCGCTCCATAGCACTGTCTCAACTTGTTACGTTCCCCACCCATCTTACATCCAATGGGCCCCGTGGCTGCCTGGACCTAGTCGCCACAAACATTCCCGAGAGGTTCACATCCATTGAATCCCTGAGCCCCCTGGGTGCCTCCGATCACTTAATCGTCCTCGGCAGGCTCTCCATAGCTAAAGACATAGCACAGTCTCGAGAGTCCACATCTGACACTGCACCGCCTCGCTTCAGCCATCACTTGCTCACTCAATCGCAATGGGAAGGCGTCAATGCTGAAATTGCCGCAACTCACTGGAGTGACCTTTTATGCGGCCTTGATATTAATACAGCCGTTTCTAACTTCTCGTCTGTCCTCGAATCGTCTCTCTCAGTCTGCTCTTCTCACCGCGATCACCAGTCAACCACCAGAAACCGAAGCCGCCCTTCACGCCAGGATCCACCATGGATGACACCAGTGCTCAGGGCAGGCATTAAGAGAAAGCATGACCTCTACAGCATCTATAAAAAATACCCTACCCCGTCCAATGCAACGCAGTACAAACGTCAGCGGAATATAGCAAAAACGTTATCACGTGTAGCCCATAAAGAATACATCCAGTCCATTACTACTTCTCTCACCGACAGCCATCGTCCATCACTTCACTCATTTATAAGAACTCTTCGTAAATCAGCATCGTCATTGGGCTCTAGTCCAACAGCAATCACACGGTCTGACCAAAGTTCCGCCACTGCGCCTCTTGATATCGCGGATGCTCTGAATGAGCAGTTTACCAGCTTCTACGTTAAGGATAGACCTGAATGGTTAGTTCCTCCTATCCACCAAATATCTGTAGAGTCAACGTTTACATCGCTGACGATTTCATCCCGTACTGTAACCAGATACATACGCAGTCTCCCCAATAAGAAGTCTCCTGGTTACGATGGTATACCAAACGAAATCCTGAAACACCTTTTTTTTGTATACTTTATTTATAGTGGAAATCAAAACAGGCAAAATGCCTAATAACATTGGACCCACTGTGAATAACATGTTAAAGGATATTGTGGAGAAAAAAAAAAAAAAAAAAAAAGTAGATACAAGAGAAAAAGAGAAAGGAAAAAATGACGGAAGGTTGGTTGCAACGAACAGATATCAATCCAGTAAGCATTGGAAAACCTATGTCGCTGATAATATATACTGCAAGGCTTGAGATTTAAAATCCAAATACCTATTTGAACATTTTGCTGCTGGTGGCAATCTATTCCACATAATGGCTCCAGCGTGCGTTAGGCGCTTAGCAGAACGAGCAGTGCTAGCAGGTGGGACCACAAGCAAGTTGCTTTGGCCTCCCCGAGTGCGAGTTGAGGGCACGACAGCAAAAAAGGACTCAAACAGGGTGCTACATGCATCATGCAAACATCGCCAGATGAAACACAACATATTCAAGTGCACAGAAACCTGTAGATCACATACATGCATTCGATTTAGCAGGGGAGCAGTACTGGTCCACGGTGGCGACTTGCAGACTGCCCGAGCGGCACGTTTGAACAGCCTATGTAGCCGTTGTTCCTGGGCAACTGTCAAATACGGGTAGTAACTAATAGAAGCATACAAAAATTCAGGCAAAACGATAGATCTGAAGTAGGTGAGTCGGCATGGATACGGCAGCGAGGAAGCATGTCGCAGCAGGACAGCAATTTTGCCGGCAACACGACGAGCAACATGGTCCACCATTGTAGTCCAACTCATGTCCGAGTCAAAATGCAGGCCAAGGTATTTGGCAGATGTGACTACTGGTAGGACTTGTGAATTGCATACAACATTGATGTCGAGGGCTGCAGCTCTATGGTGTGGTATGGCGAGTATCTGCGTCTTGGTCTCGTTAAGGATCAGTCCACGTTTCTTCAACCAAGTGGCCAGGTACTGAACTGCTGCAGTGAGGCGCTGGGAGACAACTTCTGGCTGTGGACTGCTCGCACGCAGCGAGATGTCATCAGCAAACTGAATAGTGGTGACGTCATGAGGGGCAAGGTCGCCGGCAATATCCCTCACATACAGAACGAAGAGCAAAGGTCCGAGAACTGACCCCTGAGGAACCCCTGACTGGCTGTCATAAGTTGTACTTCTGGTTTTTCCTGTCTCCACGTATTGCCGGCGATACATCAAGTAGTCTGAAAACCATTGCAAAGCAGTGCTAGTGAGACCCAGTTCAAAGAGGTCCTCAACCAGAATGCTATGCTTTACCTTGTCGAAAGCTTTAGACATGTCGACAAATGCTACTCCTGTGTGCTGCCCAGCGGCTTGTGCTTCATTGATGTTCTCTACAGGTAGCGCTAAGGCATCTGCTGTGGAATGCTGGTGTCTGTAACCAAACTGACTAGTAGGCAAGAAATTGTTCGTGTTGAGGTACTGCAGAAGCTGCTTATGAACAATACGTTCAAGCACTTTCGACACTATCGGCAATAGGGAGACTGGTCGGTAATTCTTGGGTTGGCTGGGGTCTCCAGCCTTGAACAGAGGCCGTATCTTACCCACCTTCATTGCCGCAGGAAACTGTCCTTCTCTCAATGACTTATTAAATAGTAGCGTGAGTGACGGTGCCAGGATGTCAGCATGCATCTGGAGGAGACTTGCTGGAATATCATCACTCCCAGTGGCTTTTCTGGTGTCCAACTGTTCCAACATTTTCCGAGTAGTTGCAATGGAGACTGGCAAGAATTCCGAGAAGTGCACCGCAGGTGGAGGCCCAAGGGGTAGGCGTAGCTGTGCAGGGCGAGCTGGATCTTCCACAACTTTCGAAAAAGTGTCTCGAATCGCATCCACCGTGCACTGTGGATCCCTGTGCGTCGACTGTTTGCCTGTCAACTCCTTGATTATTTTCCAAGTCTCTCTGGCATTTCCAGTACAGTGCTGAAATTTGGAGTTGTAGAATTCCTGTTTCCGGGTCCTGTTGTAGCTAGTTGCTGCACGTCTGGCTGTACTAAATTCAGCATAAGTCTCCTGTGTCTTAGCAGAGAGCCACTTTCGGTGCAACCTATTCCGCTTGTGTAGTAAGTACAACAATTGCCGGTCAATCCACGGCACTGAAGGCTTCTTCGTTCTGTGATTACTTTGAAGTGGGGCATGGACATCCAAAACCTCAATAAACCGGCTAGACCACTCGGTCCACATGGCGCTTGGGTTGCCGGTAATACTACACAAGTTCTTCTGGGTTAAGTCACGCCGGAAGTGATCGTGGTTTATCCGGTGATAGTTGCGGTATAAACGTGTGGTGTCAGATCCACGAGGCACAATGAGGTGAAAGTCACTGGCCACGGCAGCATGGTCACTGAAAGCGACCGGGATGATCTTCGCTGTAGTGGAAGGATCAAAATTGTTCAGTATCAAATCGAGGGTGCTGTCTTGTCCTGTTGAGCTAAATCGCGTAGACTTGTTGACACCGTGATGCAGAGCATAGCTGTTCAGCAAGTCAGATAAGTAGTGATACTGAGGGTCCCTGGCACTTAGGTCAATATTCACATTAAAGTCACCACAAACGATAGCATTTGGCTGTGGCCTTAGAGCAGCGCAAAGATGTTCGTCTAGCTTGTCCCAGTAACCCACAGGTTCAGATGGAGGGCGGTAGATCGTTCCAACAAGACAACTGCGGGGCCTGCAAGCGACTTCACACCAGCAACTTTCCACACCATCAGTTGTTATGTCGTCTCTTGGTTTTACCGGAAGACATGACTTCCAGTATATGCAAACTCCTCCTCCTACTCCACCACTACGGTCTCTGCGTGTTACACTATATCCAGTCAGGGCTATTTCTTGGTCCGAAACAGTGGCGTCGAGCCAGGTTTCGTTGACACAGACTATATCCGGGGCGTTGAGTTGTTGTGTGAGCAGTAGGATGTCATTGAGTTTGTTACGCAGGCTCCTGATGTTGAGAAATAGAACGCGAAGTGCACTTGGGTGGGTAGGAGAAGGTAGTGGAACTGACGGACTAAATGAGTCAGCAATGGGGTTAAGATTGGGAGTTTTATTAGTTTGTCGTCCAGAATCAGGAAGGAATGGTGGCGCAAGTGGATTGAGCGACGCACTCAGTTCTCTTGAGTGATGCGGTCTGATTTGAAGCGCCATTCACGAACCGAAATGCCACTTGGCCAGAAGTCTAGACTCTGGACCTTCTGCCAATGCTCCTCCGAAATAACAAGGTGGGCATACGCCAGACCAAAATACCGTGCCGCAGATACTGAGCATTTGATGACAGTCACACTGCGGTCCTCGCACCATTTAGCGATTGAACCTGCCGAGCAACCGACATCAACACGGCCAACGTAGACGGCCTTGCATCTTAGCCGACTGGCACCCCTTAACCGGTCGTGCTTGCGTGCAGGGCGCTGATGGCAAGATGTCACCATTGCCTGAAGTGCGGGCTCCGTTACTGAGCCTGCATTCGTCCTGTCTGGTGCAGCCTGGGCAGCCTTGGCACGAAAGCCATCGGTAGCCGGCGCAGCCGCAGCCCTGGAGTAGGAGTGGGGGTGCATCTGCGCCTGGCACGCACCCACAGCCTGCGCGGGCCGTGGATGCACCCGCGGTGAAGGACTGGTACAGGCTGGTTGGGTGCCGGTCAGGCACTCCTCCAGCTTCCTTACTCGACTGCAAGTTACGTCCGTGCTAGCAGCCACACGTCGGATTTCTTCGCCTTGCGACCTGATCGCTTGCTCCAAGGGTCCGGTATCCGTCTTCTCAAGCCTTCTTTCAAGAATATTGAGTCGAGTATCCAAGCCATTGAACGAGTTACTGACGGCTGACACCTCCTCACGGATACGAGCAATGGAATCTAGGACCGTTTCCATGCGCTCTTCTAAAAGATCGCTCATACAGGTGCGGAACTGTTTCATGAGGTGGTCTGCATTTACGATGCCAACAGAGTCCGGTGCGGGGAGCTGTGTCGGCGACTTTCGACCGGTACCAACGCCAACGCTGGAAGCAACACTCTCAGGTGACTCCGACAGCTCTCCCAGCTCAAACACAGGTCGAGGCTGTACATGTGCGCAATCCCTGACAGCACTCGCACGAACATGCCTCCGTTCCAGAGAGGCAGCACTTGCTGGCGTTCCAGCTAGAGCCTCCAAGGCCCGCACCATCCCCTCGAACGACATGATTGCTCTGTAGCTGTGTTGACGTGGTTTCAACAGCGCGCGCCCCTCACGCCTCTCACTACTACACTAGTCCCAGCATCGAACAGAAGTGTGAATGCCAAGCCAGGTGCGCAAACAGCAAACAGCACACTGGGCTTGTCCGTGACAACAACGTAGTCGGTGTGGCAACTAGCGTCTCCAAAGCACACCCGGCCGACGAGGAAGGCTACACACAGCTACCCAGCTTCAACAAACGGGAGGGCAGCCTAAAACTACAATGTCAATGGAGAACCGGCAGGACAATTAATCACCTGGGTCTCAAGAATAGCAGAGCAGGCCAAATCACCACCGATAAAACCACTGCAGCCGACTTAAAAAGTCAAATGGAAGGTAATAGGGCAAGCTACGTGCCAGTAGAATGAACCTACACGATGGAAAAATTTCAAATCTCAGGAGAGGCAAAAACTGCATCCGCACTATGCATCCGCCTTGGCCTTGGCACCTCCAAGACAGCCTAGCATATCCGTTATCGCTGCTCTTTAACATCTCTCTGTCGTCTGGAATCTTTCCCTCCGCATGGAAATACGCATTAGTGGTCCCAATTTATAAGCGCAAAGGCTGCCGGTTGGATGCAACGAACTACAGACCCATTTCCCTACTGTGCTGTATTTCAAAGCTGTTTGAGCGCATTGTGTACGATCAGCTATATCGACACTTGTCCCCGTACTTGCATACCATGCAGTCTGGTTTCCGGCGAGGGGACTCCACAGCTCTGCACCTAGTCCACCTAATCCAAAACATCATGCAGTCCCGACATTTGAAAGAACATACTGGCATGTGCTTCTTTGACCTGGCGAAAGCCTTTGACACTGTTTGGCATAGAGGCCTGATTGCCAAGTTGGGTGCCTATGGCATTGGTGGCAACCTGCTTTGTTTCTTTGAAAGCTACCTAACTGACAGGCTACAGGCTGTACGCGTCGGCAACACCCTCTCGTCTCCCCAGGCAATTAATTCTGGTGTGCCACAGGGGTCAATCCTGGGGCCACTGTTCTTTTTAGTCTACGTCAATGATCTACCGATGTCTGTCCCTAATGTTTCACTGTTCGCCGATGACACCACAGTTTCCGCTTCAAGTAGTTGCAAGCAATTGCTAGTCAATGACCTCCAGAAAAAGATAAACTCCACCATTTCTTGGATGTCGACTTGGAAGCTGAGACCGAACACTAGTAAGACCAAAGTGATGTTCTTCTGTAGCGGTGCTAGTGTTCAGTTCTGCAATGTGTCTTTATCATGTCCTGGCAGCTCATCGACCATAGAAACTGTCCATGAACATAAGCACCTTGGTATAATTATTGACGACTGTCTAACTTGGGCTCCTCATGTAGACTATATTTGCAAGAAAACTAGTAGTGTTCTCGGCATACTATATCCTCATCGTTCTCATTTGCCAAATACATGCCGTTCTATGTTTTATCGCTCGTATCTATTACCTATTTTCCAGTATGCATGTCAGTCTTGGTGTAGTCTAAGTCAACATCTTGTGAACAAACTTGAAGTCCAACATAAATCTCTTCTTAAAATATTGTTTAACAAGCAGCGTTTATTTCCTAGTCTTGAGCTCTATTGTATCAGCAATACTCAGCCACTGCAACATAATCGCAAACAGCAGCTTTGCGTTTTGATCGCCTAGGTAAAATTCCCATTCATCTCTCCGTATTCAATTGGTTTTCTCTGTCCCGGTCCACTCGTAATACACACTGTAGTCTCTCACTTCCCTGTGCTAATTCAGCCGCATTTACCAACTCTCCTCTGTTTTTGTCCTACAGCCTTTGGCTGCAACTTCCCCAGCATGTTAAGACATCAAAATGTCTTTCCAGCTTTAAAAATGCACTCCGATCGCATAATGTAGTACGATAGGATCTCATTGCTGGATTCTTGTCTATCCTTCTTTCTTCTCTTTTTCTTTATTCCTTTCTTTTCTTTTCTTGCCGTGGTTGGCTATCACCCCTCTCTCGCACTTTGCGTGCCAATTGGTCATGAACCACGAGTTGAGTGAAATAAATAAAAATAAAAATAAACTCTGATAAGGCCCTTGGCGGGAATGTCGCTGATTGGTCGTTTCCTGGACAACGAGACAGACCTCGTTCTAAAACCCGTTAAAGCATAATGGCTCAAACCACTGACCCACTCCCCTTGAACCCGCATGCTCCAGCCTTTACACCATCGTCTCCTCTTCAACCGTCGGCCCCCGTAAGCTGTTCATATACCCACATAAAGGTTGGCCACATAAATATTTGCAGCCTTAGACACAAACACACATTATTGCTAAGTTAATAGACCAACATGCCCTGGATCTTCTGGCAGTTACTGAAACGTGGCTTGACTCCAGCATCTCGGACAACGAGGTCTCGGTGCCGGGAGCAATTCTTTTCCGTCGTGATCGGCCGTGTGCTGAGGGCTGCTCGTGCTTGTCCTCCTGCAGCCCCTGCAGGAAAGGAGGGGGAATTTGCATGTACGTGAACGACCAAGTTAATGTGACTCCTGTCTTGACCCACTCGCATGCCAGTCTAGAATTGATGTGGCTCAGAACCGGCACAGTCAATGATGGTGTTTTGTTCGGTTGCATACATCGGCCCCCATCCGAGCCAGTGGAGTACTGGACTCGGCTTGCCACAGCCACAGAACAACTGGACAGCGAACATGTTGTATTATTAGGCGACGTCAATGTAGACTTCCTGCATCAGGCATCCAGCGTTTTCCAACACCTCAAGAACACACTTTTACTCCCGTGCGGGATGGCCAATAAAGTCCAGGACGCAACCAGAATCACTGCCTCGACACGCACGTCGATTGACTGCATACTGACGAACATAGACCTCGTCACGTCAGCATCCGTTATAGACTGTGAGTTCTCAGACCATCGCCTGGTCCTCAGTACTGTCCCATTGCCCACAGCGGGCACACGGAACTCCGACACCGATGGTCAGCAACCAAGCAGACAACGAAGAGACTACCGAGGCTTCGACGCAGACCGCTTCTGCGGTATGTTGTTGTCTTCCAATCATCATCACTTTGCAACCACTGACACTGACCTGAATTTAGACGAATGGGCCGAGAAATTTAATACTGCACTTGATATTGCAGCGCCTTATGTGCCCAGGAAGCGACCGAAGTGGAATCGGAAGACTTGCCCTTTCATGACCAAGGCTCTTCTTGACTTGATCAGGGAACGCAAATCAGCCTTCAAGAAGTTAAAAGCAGCCAACTTTCGTGACATGGTCATAATGGCGCAGTTCAAGAGATTACGTAGTCAGTCCAACAACTTGTACCGTCATCTTCAGAATCGTTACTTCGCGGATCGGTGCAGGACGTATGAACGGGAACCTCGACAGTTCTGGAAAATATTGAACACGATCACCAAGCGTACGCCACAGAGGCAAACAGTTACTATCCCAGCTGAGAGACTAAACGATTACTTCCACGCTATTGTCACCAATAATCATGCTACCTATGATCTGCCAATGGGTCCGGCTAACTCTACGGACCTCAGCACGTTCGAGGCGGTAACTGTCTCAGAAGTGAAAAGGCTAATCAGTGCCCTCCAGAGCCGCAAAGCTCCTGGCCCGGACGGAATTATGCCTTTTTTGCTAAAGGTATCGAAAGACGTAGTCGCCCTTTCACTTACCATTTTGTACAACACTTCCCTCTCTTCTGGACACTTTCCATCCCGGTTCAAAATTGCCCACATCACCCCGATATTGAAGTCGAAACAAGGCCCCCGTAATTGCCCTTCCAATCACCGCCCGGTGTCTCTAACATCTATTCTCGCCAAACTCCTTGAGCAGCTCGTGTTCTCTCGTCTCCAGGTGTTTTTCCAAGAACGTTGCCCGTTCCATGAAGATCAATTTGGTTTCCGGAAGCACCGGTCGACCGAGCAACTCCTCACGAAGGTAACGAATGATTGGCTGCTAGCCCGCGAAGCGGGTCTGCATACAGCTGTTGTTTGCGTTGACCTGAAGAAGGCGTTTGATACCGTGCAACACCAGCAACTTCTCATCGCAATCGCGGCCGTGGGTATTTCTGGCATAGCCCTGGCTTGGTTGCAGTCATACCTCCGTGGACGGCAGCAGCGCGTGGTTACCTGCATCGGAACGTCTCCTCTGGTACCAGTTACTAGTGGCGTACCTCAAGGCACCATTCTGGGCCCTGTGCTCTTCAATTTATATGTGCGGAAGCTGCCGCTCACAGCTGATGCTCTTTCCTGCAAGCTGCCGATGTTCGCGGATGACATGACGCTGTATGCCAGTAGAAGGTCGCCAAATGAAGCTGTCGGTGCCGTCAACAAGGTACTTTCAGTGCTTGCTCTAGATCTTGCGGACCTAGGGTTGTCAGTCAACTCTGCCAAAACTGTCGCCATGTTCATTTCCAAACTCCCCCTGAACCTGTCTGTTCCTGTGATACTCAACGATCAGGTATTGACCCGCGTTACCAGCACCCGAATCCTGGGGATCATCATTGATGACCGCCTAACCTGGTCGCCTCACATTGACTTTGTAATTCGCAAGACATGTGCTAAGATTGGCGCTCTTCGTCGGTCCTTTCGGCAATTGAGCAGGAAGGCCAGGAGGCAATTTATTGTATCAGTCATTCTACCTGATCTTTTGTACTGTTGTTCGTGTTTTGTAACGAAGCTGTCCGCTAAGGACCGCCAAAGGCTCTCTACTGTGTTCCGCCGTGCTGTGCGAGCTGCCTGTGGTGCTAAGTCACAGGACGACATCACGCCATTATTGACCACATTGGCGATTTATCCATTTGAACACTATAATTATGATTCTCAACTTTGCCCAGTTTATTCATACTTCAAGTAGAAATCATGTCATCATCTCACTGCCTACCCTAACGAAATTATTTCCACCGATCACAACAGGCCTTAGAACTAGAAGCCACTCTAATGCTTCCATTGCCATATCTAAGCACCGACAACTGATGGAGTAAATTCTTTTTCTAATCGTGCCGCAATTTTCTTTAATACACTACCTGCCGAGTGGCGCAGACACCACCGTACCTCTACATTTGCAAACCAACTCAGGGATCTTTTTAAAGACCCAGTGGCGTTTAAGAAGTATTTTGACCTTCTTTTTGGAATCTGTTGAGTTTCTCGATGATCTTGATAGTTCTTGTACTAAGATTGAAGTTGACTTGGTGTTTGATTACTGTACTGCTTGATGTCTGAATTCCAATTTTTTCTATTTTTTCTTTTCTTTTCCTTTCCTTTCCACTTATCCCGTTATCGGCCCTCTTAAGAGTTGTGTGTATCACTGTTGAGGCATCCGATGGTAAATAAAATAAATACTACTACTACTAAGGCCAAACGGGCAATGGTGCCCAATTCTATGGAAGCGAATTTCAAATGGGAGAGAGCAACGGGGAGAGAGAGAGAGAGAGAGAGAGAGAGAGAGAGAGAGAGAGGGGGGGGGGAGGGAGGGAGGGAGATGATAAGCAATTTTGCAGCGTCAACAGAGCGATTTTGCAGTATCAATAGAGCGATCCAAGCACATTTCAAGATGTAACCAGTGAAACTGACTGATTTGGCTACTGGGGGCGGGGTTACAACTGGTGGCGAAGTAAAAATCACCCCTGCATATGACATGAGTGGGTTGCTATGCACCCACATACTGAGGCAATAGCAAAGTCACACCTTAGTGGATCCAAAATAGAAATCTGATGTCAACTTAGTACTCCCTGGCCGTTTTGACGTCATCACTTTCAAGCCCTATTATCTGCGAAAGGTGGCTGCGACTTTAAAGCTGAATTTCCACCTTTACAGAAATTTTCAGCCGATTCTGCCCGCGGAACCTCGCGTGACGATTGTGTGGAACAGAGGGGCTTCGCGTCAGCATGCGTTTCTGACTCACGCAACGCGGACGCGAGCCGCAGTGGAACCCGGCCCTTAGTTAGTGCCCAGGTGTACAGCGAAAGACTTGCTGCTCCCTAAGCTGGCTGGGTGAGGGCCCTGGTGCGGATGAGGTTGTGAATCCATGGCCGCCAGACTTGTAGGTAACCAGTGCCTGCTCCAGCGCCGGGTGAGCCGGGTAATCCACCCGGTTGGGTGGCGCTTGGACCCGGTTGAAAATATAGTACCGGGTCACCTGTGACCCGGTTGGTACTTTACACTTTCGAACTTTGAAAGGACTGACCACATGGCTTGTATGTGTCAGATACTTCTTCTTCTTTCGTAATTTTCTAATTCCTGCCC
The DNA here is from genome assembly GCF_964019385.1 of Sycon ciliatum. NCBI lineage: Eukaryota > Metazoa > Porifera > Calcarea > Leucosolenida > Sycettidae > Sycon > Sycon ciliatum. Next base: position 1,302,220 of record NC_088643.1, read on the forward strand.
TCTCTTTTCTAAATGCGGCTTATCCATTCGCCTTTATGTCATTGGACCTAGTTCCCGTTTATTGTCCGAATTAAAATAAACCAACCAACCAGTTAAAGCATGTGCCTCGGCTGGTGAGACAGCGCCAGGTACATGTGTACCCGGTTACGACCCGGTTGAAATGGTTGCGCCAGGTACACGTGTACCCGGCTGTCCTACAATCCTAGAGCAGACACTGGTAACGTCTCTGAAACCATCGAAGCAATCGTGGAGCGCAAGGTCTCCGGAGTTATAGCTGACGTTGGTGACGCAGATGTCGCCAATGACTCGCGTTCTCTGCTTCCTGCTCCGCTCGCCGCGCTCGGGGTAGAATGGCAGGATTCAGCGTGGTGAAGTACACTGAAACAGGCGATCGGCGAGGGCAGCTTTCCTGCCCGAATTATTCAAACTGAAGAGCGAGAGTTCGCTGCGGAGACGCAGAACCGTCATGGCGCGAATTTCACTGACAGTAAAGGCAGCCATGGCTCGCGACAACAAGGATGAGAACGAAGCAAAGCACAAGGATGAGAACGAGCAAAATACAAACTGTGAAACACTGAAACAGGCGATCGGCGAGGGCAGCTTTCCTGCCCCAATTATTCAAACCCAAGAGAACTGTGAAACACAATGATCTGACAAGAGTTATCCACACACAGAACGGATCGAAATAATTATAATGACTAAAACACTACGAGCTAGCAAGAATGATCGTCGCACAGAACGGATCGAAAATTAATAATAGCAGAGCAAACTCTAGCAAGACATGCAACGATGCATCCCACCCACGTTGAGCTACAAGCAAACGTCATCATAACGCCGCCACACGCTTTCCACATCGGAGGCGAGCGCCACGCATGAACTCCACACGCCGCGCGCCGCCGCACGCTTTCCACATCGGAGGCGAGCGACACACATGAACGCCGGTTACTTTAGCATGACACGTTGAGTGCCCACGACCCATGCCGCCTACGTTGAGCGTCGCGCATGAATGAATGTCCCGTTGAGTGGCACGTTGAATGACACAGTCATATAATGCCACAACGCATAGAGTACCATGTGAGGCGTGTGACCGACATGGATACTGTGGTGTCCAGCGCGCGTGACTGTTGCCAGCAGCAAAGCATGAGCATGCATGTGCAGTAAAGCGCCAGCAATCATAGCATGCATGCAGCATAGTTTGAGTGGTAGCACGAAGCAGCCGCGTGCACCTATTACTAGTATTAGTCTGCATTATTACTATATAAATGCTACAGTAATACATGTCAAACAAGTAACGTAGTTGCGTGATGTCTGTGGCCTTCATCCTATTCATAACTACTTGGTGCTCTTACTAGTACAGTTGATTGGACATTTGAAACCCTTTCACTGCGGCGGTTATTACGAGTTTTCAGGCAGCTTGACCGTTGACGTAGGAACGAGGTTACGTACATCTACTCTCTACTATGTAGTCACTTGAGTGAGTGAAGACTACTTTAAGATAATTAAAATTATTAAATAACTTACAATAAAAATAGAACTGTTCTTCTAGCTCTCACAACATGAACAACAATAGCAAGCAGATAGCTGTACGTGTGTGTTTAGAAGATCAGCGAGAATCAGTAAAAACAGGAGACTGCAACTGTGATCGCGCGTAGGTAAGTCTACGCGGCATGGCGCCTACGTTATTACGGCTACATCATACATGCGGCTGACACAAGCAATTAATTATTTAGCAAACCATGCATGCTGATTGCATGCCAAGTGTGCAGCGCGCGCACAGCATGCCACGTCTCGACCGCTCTCGCTTATTGTGCAAAGGGTCTATTAACGAGTTACGTAGGCGCCATGCCGCGTAGACCTACCTACGCGCGATCACAGTTGCAGTCTCCTGTTTTTACTGATTCTCGCTGATCTACAAAACACACACGTACAGCTATCTGCTTGTTATTGTTGTTCATGTTGTGAGAGCTAGAGGAACAGTTCTAAAATTATTGTATTCTTTTCAAGTTGAGCATTCGTCTTCCACTCTATCGTGATAACTGGCATGCTGATTAGGCAGTGCTAGTAATAGAAACATCCACTGTCTGTTTCGAGTAGTACTGTAGACTGTGTCATCCGAAGAGCAGGATTGCCTTGTCGTCGTGCATACCGCAGTAGCTGCTGTCCGACACATTTTGATCAGAATGGCAAAGAAAAAACAATCCAAAAGTAAGCGTCACAAGGAGGTGGGACGTAAGCGAGAGGAGCGGTCGGCAAAGCCAGCTTTGAAACATGAGAGACAAAGCAAGAGAGAAAACTACCTGGAAGAGGACGATGTTGAATTCATCAATGACCGTGGTATGTTGTTGTGTGCCTGTATTGCTATGATGACCGTGGTCTGTTGTTGTCTGCCTGTATTGCTATGATGTCAAGCAGAAGAATGGCAAGAAGGGATTCTCCCAGCCGCAGTACGGCCGAAAGAAGAAGAGCAAGGCGGCACCGGCACGGAAGAGAAAAGATTTCGCTGCGCGTGTCCTGACCCGGCTTGAGAAGGATAAAAGTGTAGGTCCATGGTTTCATTCTTTCTTTGCATTGCGTATACCTGTGTTTCGTGGAGTGCGACGACTGGTTTGATTGCAAATGCATGTTTTAGATTTGTTTCTAACTTGATTGTTTCTTCGGAGTTGAATATCATGAGCAAGAAATCAGTTTTAGTGCAGCCCTTCACAATCAAAATCAAGATGACAAGTTATGATATTCTTCTCAAAAGCCTTATTTAGCCATTTTACCCACAAAATGGCCCACATGGGAAATTTCGTAATCAATAATTTGGTCGAAATTCGCAATTGTGGGAGAATCATGCACCGTTGGGAAGGGAAAGCCGTGCATGAGACATGCTTTAGTATAGGGCTGAAATCTCGACTATTCAAATATTCGTTAATTTAGCTTTGCAGAATGAACATTTGTGAGGTAACGAATGTTAGAACTGAATTTTTTTTCCCAATATGCTCGACACAAATGTTTTATTACAATCAGCGTGCAACCTTACCTAGCCATCTGACAGCGTTTCTGGGGCGATGTTGCTCTCAACGGAGAGCGAAGCAAGGTCGCTGAAGGTTTTTATGTCAATGGCGTTGGTTTCCTCCCTGAAGCCTACTTTTTTGCCTGTATCATGTGGCGGGGTATTCATGCCCTTGTCAGAACTCTGACGATTTGCATGAATTATAAATCAAGAACATTTGTTCGTTGGTTCTTTCGTTAGAGTCAAGAACGTTCGATTGCTGAGAAATTGTGTTCGTTTCAGTCCTACAGTTTAGGTTGTCGCAATACTCTCTCTATTTACAGTGCAAGCCTGGCATTGGGTGAGGAAAGTTTGCGACGTACACACTGTAAGCATATCAGAATATACAGCTTCATCTGTGGGACACAGGTGATTGCAAATTATGACACTCTCTCTCTGTCGTCCTTTGATTATGCGAGGTGGCTATCGAAAACGTATGCCCTTGTATCTGAATATTAAAATGAATTTCCGCACGTAACATTCGATGTTTAAAAGTGACTTATTTTTGTAGAGTATATTGGTGTGTCATAATGGTACTAAAGTTGGTTGCTCCAACGAGGAGCACACGCTTCTTGCCGAACTTGACACTTGACTGACTCACGATTGCCATCCGGAGCACACGAGGAGCACGTAGCACCTTCAGCTCGGCAAACCTGAAAGAAAGCACCACTGCCTGCTCAATACACAGTGTGTCAAGTTCGACAAGAAGTTTGTGCTCCTCGTTGGAGCAACCAACTTCATGACTAGTACCGCCACAGTCGCAACTTCTAAGTTCATAATGGTATTAGTTTGTAAAATTATTGCCTTCGGGTGTTACTCTTTTATTGAAACCATTTCTTGTTGAACCTTCTACTAGTATCTTAGTTTATGCCCCAGCTGTTACGCTGTCATCACACTACCGTACAAAGCGCTGTGTCTACATCCACATAAGGTTTTGGTCGGTTGTCATGATGATCCATGTATGAAGTGAAAGCGGGAGCAGAAGACACGGGAAACGTAGACGTGGTAGGGAGTGGGCCACTTTTTTGTATAAAAGGGTGTATCTCCCTCAGTCTGTTTCCAAGCCACCTTGTACGTGCGAATCTTCAAATTTCTCCAAAACGTGACCGCGTGTACTGGTCAAGAACTGTGCCTGTTTGATGACACGACTACCCGTTTTGGATTTTTCACTTTGGACGCAGACGTAAGGGGAAGCCAGAGAACGAAGTGTGATGACGGCCTTACTAGCTCCTTGGGTGTTGCTGGTATTATCGCCTACGCTGATTTCTTGTATTCGTTGCTGCCAAAATTTCCTTACATTAGCTTTATTCTTGTTCCTTTTGGCCAGGCATTCTTCACCATCACGTTGATTTCTTCAGAAAAGGTTGCCAACCTTAAACCCATGCAGGAGGATGTGGCCGAGCAGCAAAGCAGCAATGTGATGGAGAGTCGGGATTCAATTCTTGCGTACTTTCGTAAGAATCATCTCGAGTTTACAACTTTGCGGCACGCGCAGTACGCTACACTGTGCATGCTCATCGAGCTGCAAAGCCAGTGCAATGTAATCGGCTACCGCTGCAATACCTGCATGGCTGAAATTATTGGAAGTCGTTTCCATTGCCCAGTGTGTGACGTAAGTTTGCATATTCCTATTGGCCACTGTATCTTTCCAGATTTTTGTTCGTATTTCTTGTCTCAAGTTCTCTTAGTTCTTCTAGAGAAGACTGGAGGTACACGATAGAATTTTTAATCCACATGACTGTAGCTTCTTCTGTACAACATGCAACACCTGCAGATTGCAGGTTCTTTACTCACCAGTAGTGTCCAGATCTGCCTCCATTCTTCATCTGATTGCTGTTTTGTACGTGTTTGTGTTTTGTACGTGTTTGTCCCTCCATATGCTAGGATTATGACCTGTGTGCTAAGTGCCATCAGGAACGCGGCCATTATCACCCGATGGAGCAACATGGTCGGCGGTGATTAAAGCTTTGAAGCCAATGAAGGTACCGGTTTTACTAAAATCCTTAGCCTCGCTGTTCGCTCGAAAAGTTGTTATCAAGTTTCGCGTAAGTGCTCTAAATCAACTCATTTTTCGCTGGCAATTTTATTTCGTTGATTCCGCCGCTTAGTTAACCGCAGGCCAAAATTTTTCATCGAGGCAAATGATGCATAATTCAGCCATGACTGCACGTGAGGGCAACAACTATTAAACGATCTTTTCTAAATCGGCCAAAGTTTCTCACCGGCCAAAATTTGTTGATTTCCAGAGTAGCAAGAGTAGTTATCTGCCACCGATACCTCATCCAAAGGGTATCAAACAACATGGGAGTACATACAGATTATCCCAGTGTAACTAAAGGGTATCCAACGCACACATGTATAAATGTACACTACATAGTACCTTCCGTTACAATTTGAAACTTCATGACAATTTGAATCAACTTCATGACATCTTTCTAATGCTTCTGATCTGTGAATCTATGTGAATGAGCATGCAGACATTTGTATGGATTAGTAGTAATTCCGCACGGTACATTTCAAACAAGGATATTGTACTATACTGTTCAAACTAGCTACACGCCGTACTGCTCTAGCTTATAGGTTGTTCTCCGATAAATCGACTGTTAGCGTAGCAGTTAACCGTTAAGGTGAAAACCGTAGCCGTTTGATCCCTATTGTTATACTGGCAATCTAATGTTGTTTATCCTTCCTCACTTTTTTGATCTTTCAGGATATTCACCAGTCTACACTTCAAGATCAAGTCAGCGTACCGACCGGTATGCCATACTTTGACGGTGATTCCTGGCCTAAAGTGTGTGAGAAGATCGCCCAGGAGGAAAAAGCGGAGAAGATCGCAGCTGAGGCCGAGGTATGCATTATCTTCTGTGTAGAGCAGGACTGATGGTTTACATCTCTCTCTCGAATTCAACTCCATCTCAAACATTTTACCACTGGTTGGATGGCATTTGGGTACCAGCCGCTGTTCGTCTTATGGTTGTTGGCAATTTGTCTTTTTTCAATGCCGCTGAGATGATGGAGTGCATGGGATGAAGGTGACAAATTCGGCGATAGTTATAAGAAAGTTCGTTGCTCTCAATGTTCGAACTTGCACCTTTCCCACTTTTCCATTCAGCGGACTCATTATGTTTTTACAGAAAAGTGGGAAAGATGCAAGCTCGAACATTGAGAGCAACGAACTTTCATATAATTATCGCCGAATTTGTTACTAAAAAATCCGTTTCTTAAGTTATGCAAAACAACAATGTGATGACAGCCATTCCTCAAATTGCCCTGCTCTGCACTCCAACTTCTTTGTATTATTACTCAACGTTCTTTTATCTTGATAAAATCTTAAAGGTTCGGACTAGATTAGGAGGAGGCTGCCTGAGGGTCAATACTTACATTAAGGATACAGTAGTGATTCTGAAATACTTGCCATTGAAATATTACCTCATAAATAACATAGCAAGGGGCTCTACGCTGCTCTGGAACTGGGAAGATACCTTAGGTGTCCTCGGTGTGGGAATAAGACAAACCATACGCTAGCTTAAGGCTTGGCGTCTGCCAATCCCCCGCCAAGTAGTGAGAGCTTTATTTCATTAGCCAATGCCTTCCTGAAGCCGTAGACCCGTCACTTGTCAACGACTAGTGGTAGTATTTATTTTTCTTACCATCGGATGACTCAACAGTGATATACACAACTCTTAAGAGGGCAGATAACGGGATAAGTGAAAAGGAAAAGAAAAGAAAACTAGACAATATTTGATTGAGAATGCAGTGATCCATGTGGATGATTTTTTTTATTGGCTAGGTGTGTGAGGGGTATGATGACCGTGGTATGTTGTTGTGTGCCTGTATTGCTATGATGACCGTGGTCTGTTGTTGTCTGCCTGTATTGCTATGATGTCAAGCAGAAGAATGGCAAGAAGGGATGCTCCCAGCCGCAGTACGGCCGAAAGAAGAAGAGCAAGCCGGCACCGGCACGGAAGAGAAAAGATTTCGCTGCGCGTGTCCTGACCCGGCTTGAGAAGGATAAAAGTGTAGGTCCATGGTTTCATTCTTTCTTTGCATTGCGTATACCTGTGTCTCGTGGACTGCGACGACTGGTTTGATTGCAAATGCATGTTTTAGATTTGTTTCTAACTTGATTGTTTCTTCGGAGTTGAATATCATGAGCAAGAAATCAGTTTTAGTGCAGCCCTTCACAATCAAAATCAAGATGACAAGTTATGATATTCTTCTCAAAAGCCTTCTTTAGCCATTTTACCCACAAAATGGCCCACATGGGAAATTTCGTAATCAATAATTTGGTCGAAATTCGCAATTGTGGGAGAATCATGCACCGTTGGGAAGGGAAAGCCGTGCATGAGACATGCTTTAGTATAGGGCTGAAATCTCGACTATTCAAATATTCGTTAATTTAGCTTTGCAGAATGAACATTTGTGAGGTAACGAATGTTAGAACTGAAATTTTTTTCCCAATATGCTCGACACAAATGTTTTATTACAATCAGCGTGCAACCTTACCTAGCCATCTGACAGCGTTTCTGGGGCGATGTTGCTCTCAACGGAGAGCGAAGCAAGGTCGCTGAAGGTTTTTATGTCAATGGCGTTGGTTTCCTCCCTGAAGCATACTTTTTTGCCTGTATCATGTGGCGGGGTATTCATGCCCTTGTCAGAACTCTGACGATTTGCATGAATTATCAATCAAGAACATCTGTTCATTGGTTCTTTCGTTAGAGTCAAGAACGTTCGATTGCTGAGAAATTGTGTTCGTTTCAGTCCTACAGTTTAGGTTGTCGCAATACTCTCTCTATTTACAGTGCAAGCCTGGCATTGGGTGAGGAAAGTTTGCGACGTACACACTGTAAGCATATCAGAATATACAGCTTCATCTGTGGGACACAGGTGATTGCAAATTATGACACTCTCTCTCTCTCTGTCGTCCTTTGATTATGCGAGGTGGCTATCGAAAACGTATGCCCTTGTATCTGAATATTAAAATGAATTTCCGCACGTAACATTCGATGTTTAAAAGTGACATATTTTTGTAGAGTATATTGGTGTGTCATAATGGTACTAAAGTTGGCTGCTCCAACGAGGAGCACACGCTTCTTGCCGAACTTGACACTTGACTGACTCACGATTGCCATCCGGAGCACACGAGGAGCACGTAGCACCTTCCGCTCGGCAAACCTGAAAGAAAGCACCACTGCCTGCTCAATACACAGTGTGTCAAGTTCGACAAGAAGTTTGTGCTCCTCGTTGGAGCAACCAACTTCATGACTAGTACCGCCAAAGTCGCAACTTCTAAGTTCATAATGGTACTAGTTTGTAAAATTATTGCCTTCGGGTGTTACTCTTTTATTGAAACCATTTCTTGTTGAACCTTCTACTAGTATCTTAGTTTATGCCCCAGCTGTTACGCTGTCATCACACTACCGTACAAAGCGCTGTGTCTACATCCACATAAAGTTTTGGTCGGTTGTCATGATGATCCATGTACGGAGTGAAAGCGGGAGCAGAAGGAACGGGAAACGACTACGTAGACGTGGTAGCCAGCGGGAGTCGGCCACTTTTTGTATAAAAGGGTGTATCTCCCACAGTCTGTTTAAAAGCGACCTTGTACGTGGGAATCTTCAAATTTCTCCAAAACATGACCGCGTGTACTGGTCAGGAACTGTGCCTGTTTGATGACACGACTACCTGTTTTGGATTTTTCACTGTGGACGCAGACGTAAGGGGAAGCCAGAGAATGAAGTGTGATGACGGCCTTACTAGCTCCTTGGGTGTTGCTGGTATTATCGCCTACGCTGATTTCTTGTATTCGTTGCTGCCAAATTTTCCTTACATTACCTTTATTCTTGTTCCTTTTGGCCAGGCATTCTTCACCATCAAGCTGATTTCTTCAGAAAACGTTGCCAACCTTAAACCCATGCAGGAGGATATGGCCGAGCAGCAAAGCGGCAATGTGATGGAGAGTCGGGATTCAATTCTTGCGTACTTTCGTTAGAATCATCTCGAGTTTACAACTTTGCGGCACGCGCAGTACGCTACACTGTGCATGCTCATTGAGCTGAAGAAGACTGAAGAAGAATGGCAAGAAGGGATGCTCCCAGCCGCAGTACGGCCGAAAGAAGAAGAGCAAGCCGGCACCGGCACGGAAGAGAAAAGATTTCGGTGCGCGTGTCCTGACCCGGCTTGAGAAGGATAAAAGTGTAGGTCCATGGTTTCATTCTTTCTTTGCATTGCGTATACCTGTGTCTCGTGGACTGCGACGACTGGTTTGATTGCAAATGCATGTTTTAGATTTGTTTCTAACTTGATTGTTTCTTCGGAGTTGAATATCATGAGCAAGAAATCAGTTTTAGTGCAGCCCTTCACAATCAAAATCAAGATGACAAGTTATGATATTCTTCTCAAAAGCCTTATTTAGCCATTTTACCCACAAAATAGCCCACATGGGAAATTTTGTAATCAATAATTTGGTCGAAATTCGCAATTTTCGGAGAATCATGCACCGTTGGGAAGGGAAAGCCGTGCATGAGACATGCTTTAGTATAGGGCTGAAATCTCGACTATTCAAATATTCGTTAATTTAGCTTTGCAGAATGAACATTTGTGAGGTAACGAATGTTAGAACTGAAATTTTTTCCCAATATGCTCGACACAAATGTTTTATTACAATCAGCGTGCAACCTTACGGAGCCATCTGACAGCGTTTCTGGGGCGATGTTGCTCTCAACGGAGAGCGAAGCAAGGTCGCTGAAGGTTTTTATGTCAATGGCGTTGGTTTCCTCCCTGAAGCATACTTTTTGCCTGTATCATGTGGCGCAGTATTCATGCCCTTGTCAGAACTCTGACGATTTGCATGAATTATAAATCAAGAACATTTGTTCGTTGGTTCTTTCGTTAGAGTCAAGAACGTTCGATTGCTGAGAAATTGTGTTCGTTTCAGTCCTACAGTTTAGGTTGTCGCAATACTCTCTCTATTTACAGTGCAAGCCTGGCATTGGGTGAGGAAAGTTTGCGACGTACACACTGTAAGCATATCAGAATATACAGCTTCATCTGTGGGACACAGGTGATTGCAAATTATGACACTCTCTCTCTGTCGTCCTTTGATTATGCGAGGTGGCTATCGAAAACGTATGCCCTTGTATCTGAATATTAAAATGAATTTCCGCACGTAACATTCGATGTTTAATAATCAGGCCAATGTTCCCAAAAGGGAACATATCTTTCCGCATGCGATTTGGTCAAGGGAAATTCATTTTTCCTCCGCCTTTTCTGTTTATATACATATCTAGAAGGCTGTTGATCATGAATCTTGGAATATTTGTCAGGCTTTTGAAATTTTCAAGTATCGGGATATAACGCGAAATGTCGTGAATTTTCGGTATTCGGCCGTACTTCAGAAATTGAGAATTTTGGTGTGGAAAACAGTCTTTGTCAGACTAATCCACACGTAAGAAGTGCACTCTGCTACTATGGCCACCCAACTGGCCTGAAGATTCACCGGAAATTTGGTCATGGCACATAGAAACCCGCCGTCTTTCTTCGATGTTCCCAAAAGGGAACATTGGCCTGATCCGAGACCCTGATATACCTCCTTTTCACCTGATTTCATGAACCAATATATCTAGCGCATATGCCTTGTTTTTAACATCCGTAAACGTGGATATATAACTGATGGAGCCTTTTTGATGTTTTGATGGTGATTGGACCGTCTCCATGGTAACCAAATTTGGTCATATATTTGTGATTCACTAGCATGCGGGATACAGCAATGCTTTGCGAGCATGACATTTGCCAACGTAAAGATTGATAAACAGTCTCCAAAGGGATATACTTCTGAAGTAGGTTTTCTTTTGTGCAGCAAGATTCACTTGAACAATATTCAGCAAAGTATGGCTGCTTTATGCCGTTCTCCTGGACTGTCAATGATTTTTTCCTCCGCGCGGTTGCATTTTTGTCAGAAAATATCGCTTTAGCTGTAATGTGGTATGGCAGAGGGAAATTGTTACAGGAGCAGAGTCCTTTCTGGAAAGGGACTGAAAATTGATTCCAATGGAAGCTAAGGACATTGTTGAGAACTCCAACACACTTCAGGAACTAGTCATAGCGCCACCGATTACTGGCAATATGAACGTAAACGCTATAGGGGTAAGGCATCCTGCAGCTTCATAACTCGAAAAGAAGTGGTGAGCACACTTGCTCCTTCCCTGAGCACTGCAAATTCACAACTCAGTTCACTGCATTGTACTAATGATTCAGTGATTCTGGTGCAGTGAATTTGCTGTGCCAAGGTAAAGAGCATGTGTGCTCACCACTTCTCGTTGATCTGAACATGGACGATGAATTAGAGTAGTAATCAGATGATTCAACGGATGATAAGCGTTTCATCGAACTTGCAAGATACTAAGTATATGGACCTAGACAACTACCAGGTGACGAATGGAGAGGATGATGATGTTGGTGCCTGTCCTGTTGATAGTGAGTACGACGGCAAAAAAACGCCAGCCAGCCGGAGCAACGCATTGGGTGAAATAGACTGGTGTTTACGATAGGCGTCCTGAAATTGAACTGGACAAATCCCTTCACGATCACCACAAGATCACTACAGCATCACCCACTTGCCAATCGCGAGATATACACACCCTGTACATCTCTAAACACTATTGGACGAGTAAGTACCGCGCGATACCCGCGATACGGACAAGGCCCACATTAGCTCGGAGACCGACAATCTTGAGAGATTCATTGTGATTCTTTTTGTCTGGCTCCACAGTCTTACAACTGATCTTAGAGTGCCAATTTTTGAAGCAGCGGCGAGCCCCAAGCCGATGTCCTACATCCAGTTTCATCCCGAGATCGCCATCCTATTTTTATTATAGCCGACCGCGCCCAGAACCACCAGAACCACCAGTGTCTTGTTGATGTGCAATATAAGGGCGTTTGACAATACAGAATGTGGACAACACAATGTCGTTGTAAATGGTGCAGGCAAGCCACGATATGTTACTGTTCTAAGTGTGGAGTTCGACTGCATTTCGATCGTGGATAGAATACCACGGTGTATACGAGACGCGAATGGTAGCAGACAAAAACACTAAGAATCATTGCTGGACACTCCTTGACGACTATTACATATTTTTTCTTCTCCATTACTGCTTGGTCATGTTTGCATTGCTCCACAAACACTTAGAAGGCAACATAATCCATTATATCATATTGCATCTTCCCTTCATAAAAACCAGGGTCTTTTTGGTACGCGATCCGGCCAACGTTCCCTTTTGGGAACATATAAATATTTCCATAACGCATGGACATATTCAGTTCAAACTTATAGACATGCTTAATTGGTCCAATACAAGCCGAAACAAAAGAAAAAAACTGCAAGAATGCGCTGAATTCTTGTGACGGCCAAATTAAGGTTAATTAAAAGTGACATATTTTTGTAGAGTATATTGGTGTGTCATAATGGTACTAAAGTTGGCTGCTCCAACGAGGAGCACACGCTTCTTGCCGAACTTGACACTTGACTGACTCACGATTGCCATCCGGAGCACACGAGGAGCACGTAGCACCTTCCGCTCGGCAAACCTGAAAGAAAGCACCACTGCCTGCTCAATCCACAGTGTGTCAAGTTCGACAAGAAGTTTGTGCTCCTCGTTGGAGCAACCAACTTCATGACTAGTACCGCCAAAGTCGCAACTTCTAAGTTCATAATGGTACTAGTTTGTAAAATTATTGGCTTCGGGTGTTACTCTTTTATTGAAACCATTTCTTGTTGAACCTTCTACTAGTATCTTAGTTTATGCCCCAGCTGTTACGCTGTCATCACACTACCGTACAAAGCGCTTTGTCTACATCCACATAAGGTTTTGGTCGGTTGTCATGATGATCCATGTATGAAGTGAAAGCGGGAGCAGAAGAAACGGGAAACGTAGACGTGGTAGCCAGCGGGAGTGGGCCACTTTTTGTATAAAAGGGTGTATCTCCCACAGTCTGTTTAAAAGCGACCTTGTACGCGGGAATCTTCAAATTTCTCCAAAACATGACCGCGTGTACTGGTCAAGAACTGTGCCTGTTTGATGACACGACTACCTGTTTTGGATTTTTCACTGTGGACGCAGACGTAAGGGGAAGCCAGAGAATGAAGTGTGATGACGGCCTTACTAGCTCCTTGGGTGTTGCTGGTATTATCGCCTACGCTGATTTCTTGTATTCGTTGCTGCCAAATTTTCCTTACATTACCTTTATTCTTGTTCCTTTTGGCCAGGTATTCTTCACCATCACGCTGATTTCTTCAGAAAACGTTGCCAACCTTAAACCCATGCAGGAGGATGTGGCCGAGCAGCAAAGCGGCAATGTGATGGAGAGTCGGGATTCAATTCTTGCGTACTTTCGTAAGAATCATCTCGAGTTTACAACTTTGCGGCACGCGCAGTACGCTACACTGTGCATGCTCATCGAGCTGCAAAGCCAGTCAATGTAATCGGCTACCGCTGCAATAGCTGCATGGCTGAAATTATTGGAAGTCGTTTCCATTGCCCAGTGTGTGACGTAAGTTTGCATATTCATATTGGCCACTGTGTGTTTCCAGATTTTGTTTGTATTTCTTGTCTCAAGTTCTCTTAGTTCTTCTAGAGTAGACTGTACATAGAGGTACACGACAGAATTTTTAATCCACATGACTGTAGCTTCTTCTGTACAACATGCAACACCTGCAGATTGCAGGTTCTTTACTCACCAGTAGTGTCCAGATCTGCCTCCATTCTGTATCTGATTGTTGTTTTGTACGTGTTTGTGTTTTGTACGTGTTTGTGCCTCCTTATGCTAGGATTATGACAAGTGTGCTAAGTGCCATCAGGAACGCGGCCATTATCACCCGATGGAGCAACATGGTCGGCGGTGATTAAAGCTTTGAAGCCAATGAAGGCACCTGTAGTGTTCACGTCTACCTACGCGCTGTGGCATTCCTTGGCCACTCCAGACATTCATGATGCATGATGTGCCGTTTCCCGCGCGTGACCAACCACCCGCCATTCCGCCCCCTGGACCTTTTCCAATATATGTCTCCCTCTACGATGCCGCCATGCGCTGGCCCGCCTGGACATGGAGTTTCAAACTTTATCTTGCTGCCTCCAAAATTTGTGATGACGACCAACAGCGTGGGCTACTCCAGTCCCTGGGAGGAGACGACATCCAGCAACTCGTGCCCACTCTCAGCAACACAGGGGCAACATTCGACGACCTCGCCAAAGCGTTGCAGGACGAGTTCGATAAACACCAAAACAAAACGCTCCTCAGGTACAATTTCCGTCAGCTTCATCAACAGCCGAACGAGACTATGGAGGGTTTCTGTTGTCGTTTGGGCGACCACGTGAAACGCAGCGGCTTCCCGGATTCGGCCGCGGAGAAATGGGCTGTCTTGGACCAGCTGATCATCGGCTGCAAGTTCAACGACCTTCGGCGAAAACTGCTGGAAATCGATGGCCTCGACTCCCACAAAGCTCTGAAAGCAGCCCGCGCGTATGAGGCCAGCATCACCCATGTACTCGCCATCAAGGACACCTCTCTGGGCTCTTCAGTGGCTTCACATCAAGACGCCCACGTCGCTTCCCTGGCATCAGCAGCGCCCCAGCCTGCCCATGTGGATGCCCTCTCAGGGTCACAGTGCCACGCCTACGCAGCTGCACGCCAGCCCTAAGCCCAGTGTCCACAGTCTACCTCATCCGGTCTGACCTGCTACCGGTGTGGAAAGCCAGGCCATGCCACATGTGACGCTGCCAAGGGCCAGTTCTGTAGCCGCTGTGGCAAGCCAAACCATTTCGCTGCGGCATGCTGCGCATCGGACTCCGCCATCCAGGCCCGCACGTTCAGGGAACGCCGTCCCCACCAACACTCTGACCAGCACGCTGTCAACAGCGGCCACCATGCTATTCATGCTTTAGAGATTGGCGCAGAGCTGTTTTCTACCGACTCTCCGCCTCGCATATGTACGGCACCCTGCCGTGAGGATGCCCGGCGCACCGTGTACGTCAACGGCATACCCTGACTGTCTTGGTGGATAGTGGTGCCAGTCACAATATCGTCAATACTGATGACCTGGCAAAAGTTGCCCCTGGTGCAGCACTTCAGCAAACGGATGTGCAAATCTTTGCTTACGGCTCAACTTCACTTCTTCCTCTTCTGTGTAGCATCACCCTCTGTGTTTCCTCCGCTACCATGAGTTCGACGGCAACATTCCTCATTGTCGCACACGCGCCACGTACCACTGCTATCGTTGGCCGCGAGACGGCTATGCGTTTTGGCCTCATCCAGCTGGTCCACAGCGTCGAAAGTCTGCAAATGCCAGACGACCTTGCTGAGTACCACGACCGCTTCCAGGGCCTCGGCTGCATCAACGACGTAGAAGCCCATATCTACGCAGATGGCAACGCCCGCCCTGTCGCTCACGCACCATCCAAAGTGGCTGTCCACTTCCAGGAGGACGCAATCGCTGAGCTCCATGAGCAGCTCGCAACCTAGTCCACGATGAGCGCCTGCACGCCTGCCTGCAACGCCTACGTGTCCACAATGTTACCCTCAACCAGGCGAAGTGCCAGTTTCGCCAAACCCGCCTGGCCTTCATGTCGACTATCTACAGTCGCCGGGGCACTCAGGCCGCACCACACCACAATTAGAGCATTGCTGTTTTCGCCACACCCAAGTCACCATCCGATATCAAGAGTTTCCTGGGTTTGGCGACATTCATGCGCCATTACATCCCCGACATGGCCAGCAAGACGGCACCCCTGCGGAAACTCCTTGGCAAGGGTCAGCAGTGGGATTGGTCACCCGAGGCTCAGGCACCATTCAATGCCATCAAAGCCGACATGGCAGCTGATCGGGCCCTCGCCTACTTCGACCGTACCTAACACACTCACCTTTACGTTAACGCCTCACCCGTTGGCCTTGGCGCCATCCTCTGCCAGTCTCCTGAAGCGGTCGTCCAGGATCACTCCGAGCTGAAACCAGTCGCATTCGCAAGCCGCAGCCTGACCCCACTGAGCAGCGTTATTCGCAAACGGAACGCGAAGCCCTCCGTGTGAAGTAGGGCTGCTTGCGCTTCTCCCATTTCCTCAGCGGCGACCCCGGCTTCACGGTCCACACTGACCACAAGCTCCTTCTACAGCTGCTTCACCCGTCTTCACGACCTCCACCCCGCATTAAAGGGATGGCTCTCAAGGTCCAAGACCTCCACTTCAAGCTGGTGTATTTAACCTGGCCCTACCAACCCAGCAGACGTTTTGAGTCGTCACCCTCAGCCACATCCTCCCCTGCCGAATGTTGGTGAGGAGGAGGACACCGCCTATATCAATGCCATCGCGCAGTCCTCTGTTCCCAACGCCCTCCTCTTGTCCGACATCCAAGGCGCAACTCGAGCAGACTCAACGCTCCAGGCCGTGCTGCTGTCACTGCAGACGGGCATGTGGGACGACAAGGCAGTGGACATCCGCCCTTTCTACACGCAAAGGCATGAACTCTCCGCCGCCGACGGTCCCCTGCTCAAGGACCATCGTCTGGTGATTCCACTGTCTCTCCGAGAGCGGACACTTCAGCTGGCCCACTCCGGCCACCAAGGCATGACACGGACCAAGCAAGGACTGCACACGAAAGTCTGGTGGCCTGGCGTGACGTCAATCTCTCTGCTGCCAATGCCTCTCCTGTCAGGCAAACACGCCAACAGGCCCATACAGGCCGGAATCCACACTGACCCCACCATCGACGGTGCCATGGCAACGGGTGTTTGTCGACCTGTATGGCCCCTTGCCAGGTTGAAGCACACTCTTGGTTGCGGTGGACCAACTGAGTCGCTACCCAGTCACTCACGTGTTCAACTCCACTCCTGCTACAGCTGGCGTCCTTGCAGTGCTCCGCATTGCGTTCGCAGCATTCGACCTGCCAGAACAAGTGGTCTCTGACAACGGCCCCAGTTCCGCTCGGCGGAGTTCAACCGTTTCCTGGCCCAGATGGGCATTGCTCACCGCTGCACGCCTCCTCTCTGACCCCAATCCAAAGCTGCAGTGGAGCAGATGAACTGCACGATCGGCAAGGTCCTCCGTGCTGCCCAACTGGATGGCCGAGATTTGCATGCTGTAATTGATGAGTGGCTACTCGCATATCGCGCCATTCCCCACCCCGCCACAGGCCTGCCGCCAGCTACCATCATGTTCATCCGCAGCATCCGGGACACTCTCCCCAGCCTGTGCACGGCCCCAGCACCAGATGCGACCGTCACGGCGAACAAGGAGCATGCGTTCCGCGCCCGCCAATGCGAGGCGGCGAACCACCATCGCAGTGCGCAACCGGCTTCGACCATCACCCTCAAGCCGGGTCAACAAGTTCTGCACAAGAACGAACGGCAGCACAACAAGCTCGACTTAATCTGGGATCCAAACCCATGGACTGTGGACGAGATGACGGGTCTGTTGTTGTGTGCCTGTATTACTATGATGTCAAGCAGAAGAATTGCAAGAAGGGATGCTCCCAGCCGCAAGCCGGCACCGGCACGGTAGAGAAAGGATTTCGCTGCGCGTGTCCTCACAAAGCTGGAGAAGGCTAAAAATGTAGGTCCATGGTCTCACTCTTTCTTTGCACTGCGTATACCTGTGTCTCGTGGAGTGCGACGACTGGTTTGATTGCAAATGCATTTTTTAGATTTGTTTCCAACTTGATTGTTTCTTCGGAGTTGAATATCATGAGCAAGAAAATCAGTTTTAGTGCAGCCCTTCACAATCAAAATCAAGCTATGAAATTCTTCTCAAAAGCCTTATTTAGCCATTTTACCCACAATGGCCCTCATGGGAAATTTTGAAATCAATAATTTGGTCGAAATACGCATTTGTGGGAGAATCATGCACCATTGGGAAGGGAAAGCCGTGCATGAAACATGCTTTAGGATAGGGCTGAAACGAGTATCTCGACTATTCAAATATTCATTAATTTAGCTTTGCAGAATGAACATTTGTGAGGTAACGAATATTAGAACTGAATTTTTTTCCCAATATGCTCGACACAAATTTTTACTACAATCAGTTGGTTGCTCCAACGAAAAGCACACGCGAGAGAGAGAGGGAGAGAGAGAGAGAGAGAGAGAGAGAGAGAGAGAGAGAGAGAGAGAGAGAGAGAGAGAGAGAGAGAGAGAGAGAGAGAGGGGGGGAGGGAGGGAGGGAGAGAGAGAGAGAGAGAGAGAGAGAGAGAGAGAGAGAGAGAGAGAGAGAGAGAAAGAGAGAGAGAGAGAGAGTGAGAGTGAGTGAGGGAGAGTGAGTGAGGGAGGGAGTGAGAGTGAGAGTGAGAGAGAGAGAAAAATACAGAGAAATACGGAGAGATGCAGGGAAATAGAGAGAGATAGAGAGAGAGATAGAGAGATAGATAGAGATAGATAGAGATAGATAGAGAGAAAGAAAGAAAGACGGAGAGAGTGAGAGTGAGTGAGTGAAAGAGTGAGTGAGAGAAAGAGAGTGAGAGTGAGTGAGAGATAGTGAGAGAGAAAGTGAGAGTGACAGAGAGAGAGAGTGAGTGAGAGAGAAGGTGAGAGAGAGTGAGAGAGAGAGAGCGGAGAGGGAGTACGACTGGGTTGGTTATTGGGTTATCTGGAATGTGCGAAATCTGGGCATTGATACTGGTCTTATTGTTCACCTGAAGAAAACCTAAATATTTGTTCATGACTTTTTCTCTTGTTGTTTGTAGCACTGCCGCGCAATGCTCTGGCTACATACCTTGAGGAGAGAATCAACGCTTACCTTACAACTGCTGACACTAACCGTGAAGCTGGCCACGTTCA
This sequence comes from Sycon ciliatum, assembly GCF_964019385.1. NCBI lineage: Eukaryota > Metazoa > Porifera > Calcarea > Leucosolenida > Sycettidae > Sycon > Sycon ciliatum. The sequence goes on from NC_088643.1 coordinate 1,321,071, forward strand.
CATCCGTGTGCTCTCCAGCAGCAAGCAGACAGTGAAGGTCAAAGATGCCACCAAAGAAAAGTAAGTAATGTCTGTTGTTGGTGGCAGTGGTGATCTGGTGCTGTTGTTGGGTTTTTTTCCCATATATTCCACGCATATTTAGACATAATTATATTGTCGTAAGAGCCCTCTCCAAATCAATCTAGGGTGTGGCTTTTGTTTATTCACTTTGCTGTATATGACATTCTACCTATCAAGGTTCTGTGCCGTCATAAGGTTTGATCAGCAAATAGTGCACCAAAGAATGTGCCAACCATAGTATACCTACTGTATTCTCAAGCCAGAAAAAAAGATCTAAGGGTACTTCAAGAAAACGGGCAGGAATCTCTGGTATGTTTTTCAGTGTTTTCCTTGTGGCTAGAAGCAATATACTGGGTACCACCTGTCTATCGCTGTGTCCTAGTATTGCTCATTCATATGGACCTCTGTTAGTGCGGAGAGTTTTCACAAATCATCATACATCTGTCATACAAGCCAGCCTTTTTCATTATACTCAACTCTGTGTGTGTGTTTCTGTGTACATGTGCGTGTATGTGTATGTTTCTTCCATTAATGCCAGGTTTGAGGAGCTAAGTGCTACATCTTTCCCAGAGGAGTTTCCTTATGTAGCAAAGTCTGTCTTTGCTTTTGTGGAAATTGATGGCAAGGACGTGTGCTTCTTTGGCATGATCGTGCATGAGTTTGATTCTGACTGTCCCGAGCCTAATAGGTGGTAAGATCTATATCCATCTTGTGCTTCTGCTCTCATTCTCTCTCTCTTTCTACTTCTCTCTCTCTCTCTCTCTATCGCACACGGGCTCTCTCTCGCTCTCTCTCTCTCTCTCTCTCTCTCTCTCTCTCTCCCTCTGTCTGTCTGTCTGTCTCTCTGTCTCTCTCTGTCTGTCTCTGTCTCTGTCTGTCTCTCTCTCTCTCTCTCTCTCTCTCTCTCTCTCTCTCTCTTTCTCTCTCCCTCTCTCTCTCTCTCTCTCTCTCTCTCTCTCTCTCTCTCTCTCTCGACTTTGACTTTGTTTAGTTTGCTGTACAAGTGCATGGACTACATGTAACACCGTTGACTGCTGAGTGAAATCTCTTCAAGACTTGCTCTCTGTTCTCTGCGTATTTATATTGTAGGTGTGTATACCTTTCGTATCTGGACAGTGTCCATTTCTTCCGGCCAAAGCAGTTGCGTACTCAAGTGTATTATGAGCTGCTTATTGCCTATAAGAACTATGTAGCTATGCGAGGCTTTGTCGCTGTTAACCTTTGGGCCTGCCCTCCTGGGAAAAACGAAAACTATATTTTCCACTGTCATCCACCTGGGCAAAGGATGCTCACACATAAGCTTCTACAACTGTGGTACAAGACAATGCTGTTGTGTAATCGTAGGTGACATTTACGTTTTGTTGTTCTTTCATATTATTAGTAGTTATTATCAGAGTCTAATCAATTCGTTCGTCGTTGTCAGCGTGTACACGAGGTACTGCTTGCCTTGAGTCAACAACACGGAATTCACGAGTTACGATTGTGCTTACTACGACGTTGCATGTTGTTTGTACATTTACAGTCACGTACATGCAGCTTGGCAAGTTGTGTCACGATGCAATGCACACCAATTTATTTCACTACACGTATTTCTCGTAACACATCAATTCTTACTTCGTAGGTGTTTAGGTCCGGTCTTGCGTGACAGAGGTAGTTACTCTTAGTTAGCTTTCTCCATGATTGATTCTAAGAAACACGGACATTGATTCTAGCTTCGAACTGTTTCTTCTTTGTCTGCCTGTGCATTTTGTTCTCAAACAAATCCTTCGTTCGATGTGTTTATATTTTCGCGCTCTGCAGATTTGTTTGCCTCGCGCTCAGCTTTGTTTCCTTTTCTTTGTCAACTGCATTATTATGACGTATGACTTGTGTACGCACTTATCACGTGACCGTTTGACTGCATGCGCTATGCACGCTCTAGGCTAGTGCATTTGAGCGATCGTAGCGATCCGCTTTCCTTGCCGTTTCGTCTTCTCCGCTTCTTTACTCATTCGAGTCAGTGTCGCTGCACTAGTTTGTTTTGCAGTTTATCCACGTCGCAGTCGTTCATGGTCGCCATCTTTACATTTGATTTTGATGCGCAGCTGCATGCTGATGCAGCTGCCTTTTTCATTCTTTCGATGATCTTCTTTTCCAAGTTTATACTGAATCTACTGTATGTATTCTCTCACCCAAGTTTGCAACGGTTGTCGGTTGTAGCATGCCAAGGGTTGGATGCAGGGGTGGTTAATTAAGCTAGTAGTAGTAGAAACAATTCAGTAACAAGTGGTACCGAAACCCGATCGAACAGAGCCTCAGGACCGGTCGAGTGCTCGTGTAGAACTGCAGGAGGCAGTCGAGTGAATTTGAGTATTTGTAGTGTTTGTGGTGTTGGTTTGAGCTACACCAGTGCAGTGGCAGTGTAACCATGGCATCCATCAAAATGGATGGTTACTTGAGGGCGTTCAAAGGAAAAGGCGAAGACTTCCAGTTGTTTTGGAGGAAGTTTTTGGTTCTGTGCCGATTACAGAAACTGTCGACGGAAACCGACCGCATGGCATCGTTGCCATTGTTTTTGGATGGTGATGCCTTCCACCTGTTTGAGCAGTTGTCTGATACTGACAAGGCCAGTGAATCAGCAGTAAAGAAGGCCCTGGAGTCTGCTTACACCATGACCCCGGCGGATGCGTTCCGCCAATTTAAAGCGCGGACGCTCCGTGACGATGAGCCCGTGGATACCTACGTCACCGACCTGAAGCGCTTATTGGCGCTGTCCGGCCACACATGTGCCGACGACAAGGATATGGTGTTGCTCGAGCAATTGTTGGATGGCCTGTCCTTGGACTATGGACGGCAGGTGCGCATGGCGAGCATGGAGTCAGACCTGACTGTCACTAAGTGCGTCGCCAAAGTCCGTGCTCTGCGATCTACGGACGACTCCTGCCGCAAGCGTGCCAGTGTATCGGGAGCTGTTGCCGCTGCTGCTCCGGAACTTCGCCAGTCCAGTGTGTTGTGCTTCAACTGCAATGAGGTTGGGCACGTCCAGCGCAACTGTCCACATCGCCGGTACCAGAAGGGCGGACGGCAGCAGAGGGGCAATGAGAAGCCACGCCCTCCGCCCAAGGAGCAGAGACCGCTTATGTGCTTCTTTTGCGATCAAGAGGGCCACATGAAGAGGGACTGTCGGTTGCGCCGCAAGTTCCTCGCCTCTTTGGCACAGTCCTCGGCAGCAGCTGCAGAGCCAGTGCAGTCTGACAGGTGCCTGTGCATGGCGAATTTGGCACGGCCGGGATTGCCAAAGGTCTTTGTTGATGTGTCCTGTGACACTGCATCGGGAGTCCGTGTGCGGTCCGTCATAGACACTGGTTCTACCCGGACGTTGGTGACGTCAGCACTTGTCGACCAGCTCGGGACTCCTGTGACGGCCCACACGGGCCAACCAGTGGTGGCGCTGGATGGCCAACCCTTGCGTATCCTGGGCAGTGCGCTGTTGAAGTTCGTCCGGGAAGATGATTGTGTCAGTATCCCCGCTGTCGCCATGGAGGTTCTCGTCGTTCCAAGTCTGTCTGTGGTCGGCACTGATGTTCTGCTCGGGTCTGACACTATTGCGCAGTGTGGGGGTCTGCACCTGCGCTACGATGACGATGGCAGCTTGTGCTGCGTGACGCTCGGCCAGCATGCCGACGTGACAGCTGGTGTGGCCGACGTTCCACTGCGGCATGTCAGCTGTCAGACCGACGGGGACGACATCATCCTGACGTCCGACGATGGGTCAGTACGTTGGGACGCCACGCAGCGTTGCTGGACCCTCAACTGGCAATGGCGAGATGGCAAGCCACCGCATGCACCAGTCGGCCACGGGATCGGTGAGTATTCCCGCTCCAAACTGACAGACGAAGAAGAGCGCAAGTTTGGTGCAGAGATCCAGGGCTGGATCGATGCTGGGTGGATGGTGCCTCACGATGAGGCTGTTCATGGTGCTCCGGAATGCGTCTTGCCGTTGTTGGCAGTCAGCCAGCCGCACAAGGCCAGCACACCTGTCCGTCCTTGTCTGGACTACCGGCTACTGAACGAACGACTGATCTCAAGTCCTGGTCTAGACGCCCCAGCATGTGCCGAGACGCTGCGGTCGTGGCGCGTCAAGGGCCCTGATGGTTATGTCCTGGTTGATCTGAAGAAGGCATACCTTCAAGTTCGTGTTCACCCTGATCTGCTGCGCTACCAGGTCGTGGTATGGCGAGGTCGCTCTTACGTCATGACGCGGATGGGATTCGGGCTGAACATTGCGCCGAAATTTATGGACATCATTGTGCGCTGGGTGACTCGAGAGTTTGATGACGTCGACAACTATATTGACGACGTTCGTGTACCTGTTGCCCTGACAGAGACGGTGACTGCGCGCCTGGCTAGCTATGGGCTGGAGACCAAGCCGGCGGAACCAATGCCTACTTCTCGTGTTCTCGGCTTGCAGTTGTCAACGCCGCCAGATGGCCGTACTGAGTGGCGCCGCCGTGACGGAGTCAAGACAGCGTTTGATGAGCCACTCACCAAGCGCAAGGTGTTTCAGTGGTGTGGGCGTCTCACCAGCCATTACCCCGTCGTTGGTTGGCTGCGGCCCGCGTGCAGTATGGCGAAGCGTTTGGCATGCCTAGAGAGTCGCGGCTGGGACGACACGGTGTCACCTGAGTTGCTGCAGATATGTGTTGACCTGCAGCAAAGGCTCCACAATCATGATCCGGTGCGTGGTGTATGGCATGCGGATCTGACCAGTTCTGCTACTGTGTGGTGCGATGCTTCGGACCTTGCCCTCGGTGCGTCGTTGGAGATCGGGGGTGACGGGGTTGAAGATGGCACGTGGATGCGCCAAGTCAGCGATCGTCGCCACATCAACGTGGCTGAGTTGGACGCGGCCATCAAGGGCGTCAAGCTTGCAGTGTCATGGAATGTGCGGGATTTGCTGGTCAAAACCGACTCCAAGACAGTCGCTGCCTGGTTGGACCAAGTGTTCACCAATGCCCAGCGAGTGCGGACTAAGGGATTGAATGATGTTCTCATTCAACGGCGTCTCCAGGTCCTTGCTGATCTACTCGATGTAACTGGTTTACGTGCACGAATCGAGTGGGTGCCCAGTGCAGAGAACCGCGCCGACGTTCTCACCCGTGTTCCGGACCTGTGGAATCAGCGTGCCAAGTCGTTGTTGCAGCGTGCTGAGCAGCCGCCTGATGTTCCTGAGCCGCCGCCTGCTGCTGATCCGGATGAGTGTGTCGCCGCTGCGCCAAGTGTCCACCTGCCGTGTGCACTTCGTTTGACCGACATTACCGCAGCTCAGGCCGATGACGCTACGCTACAGTCCGTCATCAGTGGCCTTCAACATGATCAGCCACTACCCAGTGAGTACCGTAATGTTCGTACGCAGTTGTTGCTTGATGATGGTGTATTGTATCGGTCTGTCAAATCGCCTGTTGATGGCATTGTGATAGTTCCTGTTGTGCCTGCTGCGTTAGTCTCTGCTGTGGTTTCTAATGCTCATGAAGTGTCTGGTCATGGCTCTTGGGAGAAGATGTACTATATGTTGCGTCAGTGCTGCTTCTTTCCTGGTCTTGCGTCTGTGTGTCAGAGTTTTGTGTCTCAGTGTTTGCAATGCAGTGCTGCTAACCCTCGTCGTGGTCCGTCTGTTGCTGCTTCGCGTCATGCTATTTCTGGTCGCCCATGGGGTGAGGTGGTGTTAGATGTTCTAGAGCTTGGCTCGAGTAATGGTTCCCCCTTTCATTGTGTCTTGGTGTGTGTTGACACTTTCACCAAGTGGGTTGAAATTGCTCCGCTACAGCGCCATGATGCTGCTTCTGTTGCTGCTGCTTTTGTGCGGATGTGTCAGGTCTGGGGTGCACCAGATAGTGTTCGTACGGATAATGGTACGGAATTTTGCAATGCCATTGTGTCTTCCCTGTTTTCGGTTATGGGTGTTACTGTTCGTACTGGTGCTGTGCGTCACCCGCAATCACAAGGGTCTGCGGAGCGCATGAATCGCACTGTGCTCGGGCTGATGCGCAAGGTTTTAGATTCGTCCACTGGTGATTGGCTGTTGGACCTTGATATGCTCTTGTACTGCTACCGTAATCGCCCCCATAGTGCAACTGGTCTGTCGCCCATGCAAGCTATGGTTGGTTGGCAGCCACCTCATCTGTTAATTGCATCCGAGCCATTGCTGTACTCGGCGAGTCATTGGGTGGATACCCTGTCTGCTCGTTCAGCACGCATTCGAGATTTGGTGGATGATGCTTTGTCCCGAACAGACTTTATCGAGCCCGTCCAACCGTGCCCTTACCAGGTTGGTGATTGTGTCCTGTTGTTGCGTCCTGACCGTCACCAGAAACGTCAGTCTGCTTTCGAGGACGGTTGGGTTGTACAGTCTGTTGTTTCACCCTCCACTGTTAGTATTTCGAAGCCTGGTCGTCGCGACAAGACTGTCAATGTCGCCCTGTTGAAGTCTGTTCCCGTTCGTGAGCCTGCTGTTCTTAATGTTCCAGCTCCTGTTGTTGCTGAGTTGCCCGAGGAGGAGGAATCGCTAGTCAGTCTAGATTGGCCTATTCCTGTCGTTCAGCATGGTTATGGGTTGCGCGATCGTGCTTCGATTCGCCCCCCTGTTCGCCTCTCCTTGTAAATTCACCTGGGGGAGAGGTGTTGTGTAATCGTAGGTGACATTTACGTTTTGTTGTTCTTTCATATTATTAGTATTTATTATCAGAGTCTAATCAATTCGTTCGTCGTTGTCAGCGTGTACACGAGGTACTGCTTGCCTTGAGTCAACAACACGGAATTCACGAGTTACGATTGTGCTTACTACGACGTTGCATGTTGTTTGTACATTTACAGTCACGTACATGCAGCTTGGCAAGTTGTGTCACGATGCAATGCACACCAATTTATTTCACTACACGTATTTCTCGTAACACATCAATTCTTACTTCGTAGGTGTTTAGGTCCGGTCTTGCGTGACAGAGGTAGTTACTCTTAGTTAGCTTTCTCCATGATTGATTCTAAGAAACACGGACATTGATTCTAGCTTCGAACTGTTTCTTCTTTGTCTGCCTGTGCATTTTGTTCTCAAACAAATCCTTCGTTCGATGTGTTTATATTTTCGCGCTCTGCAGATTTGTTTGCCTCGCGCTCAGCTTTGTTTCCTTTTCTTTGTCAACTGCATTATTATGACGTATGACTTGTGTACGCACTTATCACGTGACCGTTTGACTGCATGCGCTATGCACGCTCTAGGCTAGTGCATTTGAGCGATCGTAGCGATCCGCTTTCCTTGCCGTTTCGTCTTCTCCGCTTCTTTACTCATTCGAGTCAGTGTCGCTGCACTAGTTTGTTTTGCAGTTTATCCACGTCGCAGTCGTTCATGGTCGCCATCTTTACATTTGATTTTGATGCGCAGCTGCATGCTGATGCAGCTGCCTTTTTCATTCTTTCGATGATCTTCTTTTCCAAGTTTATACTGAATCTACTGTATGTATTCTCTCACCCAAGTTTGCAACGGTTGTCGGTTGTAGCATGCCAAGGGTTGGATGCAGGGGTGGTTAATTAAGCTAGTAGTAGTAGAAACAATTCAGTAACAATGCTGGACAGTGCAGTAAATTGTTATCGAGTTTCGCGTAAGTGCTCTAAATCAACTCATTTTCGTTGGCGATTTAATTTCGCTGATTCCGCCGCTTGGTGCCAATTGGCCAAAATTAACCGCAGGCCAAAATTTGTCATCGAGGCAAATGATGCATAATTCAGCCATGGCTGCACGTGAGGGCAACAACTATTGAACGATCTTTTCTAAATCTGCCAAAGTTTCTCACCGGCGAAAATTTGTTGATTTCCAGAGTAGCAAGAGTAGCTATGTGCCACCGATACCTCATCCAAAGGTTATCCAACACCATGGAAGTTTATACAGATGATCCCAGTGCACCGAAAGGGTATCGTTAGTGTAGCGTTAGTGATCTACGTATTGAATTTATGACAGTTGCGCACCGAAAGGGTATCCAACGCACACATGCATCAATGTACACTACATAGTACCTTCCGTTACAATTTGAAATAACTTCATGACAATTTGAATCAACTTCATGACATCTTTCTAGTGCTTCTGATCTGTGAATCTATGTGAATGAGCAAGCAGACATTTGTATGTATTAGTAGTAATTTCGCACGTTACATTTCAAACAAGGATATTGTACTATACTGTTCAAACTAGCTACACGCCGTACTGCTCTAGCTTATAGGTTGTACTCCGATAAATCGACTGTAAGCGTAGCAGTTAACCATTAAGGTGAAAACCGTAGCCGTTTGATCCCTATTGTTATACTGGCAATCTAATGTCACTTTTTTGATCTTTCAGGATATTCACCAGTCTAAACTTCAAGATCAAGTCAGCGTACCAACCGATATACCATAATTTGAGGGTGATCACTGGCCTTACGTGTTTGAGCAGATGGTCCAGGAGGAAAAGGGGAGAAAATCGCAGCTGAGGCCGAGGTATGCATTATCTTCTGTGTAGAGCAGGACTGATGGTTTACACCTCTCTCTCTCTCCCGAATTCAACTACATCTCAAACATTTTACCATTGGTTGGTATGCATTTTGGGCGCCGGCCGCTGTTCGTTTTATGGTTGTTGGTAATTTGTCTTTTTTCAATGCCGCTGAGATGATGGAGTGCATGGGATGAAGGTGACACATTCGGCAATAATTATAAGAAAGTTCGTTGCTCTCAATTTTCGAACTTGCACCTTTCCCACTTTTCTGTTCAGTGGACTCGTTATGTTATTACGGAAAAGTGGGAGAGGTGCAAGCTCGAACATTGACAGCAACGAACTTTCTTATAATTATCGCCGAATTTGTTACTAAAAAATCCGTTTCTTATGTTATGCAAAACAACGATGTATTGACAGCCATTCCTCAAATTGTACTGCTCTGCACTCCAACTTCTTTGTACTATTACTCAACGTTCTTTCATCTTGATCAGATCTTAAAAGTTAGCACTAGATTAGGAGGAGGCTGCCTGAGGGTCAATACTTACATTAAGGATACAGTAGTGATTCTAAAATACTGGCCATTGAAATATTACCTCGTAAATAACATAGCAAGAGGCGCTACGCTGCTCTGGAACTGGGAAGATACGTTAGATAGGTGTTCTCAGTGTGGGAACAAGACAAACCATACACTAGCTTAAAGCTTGGCGTGTGCCAATCTTCCATCAAGTAGGGGTAGCTTTATTTCATTAGCCAATGCCTTCCTGAAGCCGTAGAGCCGTCACTTGTCAACGACTAGTATTAGTATTTATTTTCCTTACCATCGGATGCCTCAAAAGTGATATACTGAACTCTTAAGAGGGCTGATAACGGGATAATTGAAAATGAAAAGAAAAGAAAAGTAGACAATATTTGATTGAGAATGCAGTGATCCATGTGGATGATTTTTTTTATTGGCTAGGTGTGTGAGGGGTATGATGACCGTGGTCTGTTGTTGTGTGCCTGTATTGCTATGACGACCGTGGTCTGTTGTTGTGTGCCTGTATTGCTATGATGTCAAGCAGAAGAATGGCAAGAAGGGATGCTCACAGCCGCAGAACAGCCAAAAGAAGAAGAGCAAGCCGGCACCGGCGCGGAAGAGGAAAGATTTCGCTGCGCGTGTCCTGACCCGGCTGGAGAAGGATAAAAATGTAGGTCCATGGTTTCATTCTTTCTTTGCGTTGTGTATACCCGTGTCTCGTGGATTGCGACGACTGGTTTGATTGCAAACGCATGTTTTAGATTTGTTTCTAACTTGATTGTTTCTTCGGAGTTGAATGTCATGAGCAAGAAAGCAGTTTTAGTGCAGCCCTTCACTATCAAAATCAAGATGACAAATTATGATATTCTTCTCAAAAGCCTTTTTTAGCCATTTTACCCACAATAGCCCGCATGGGAAATTTTGTAATCAATAATTTGGTCCAAAAACGCAATTGTGGGAGAATCATGCACCATTGGGAAGGGAAAGCCGTGCATGAGACATGCTTTAGGATAGGGCTGAAATGAGTATCTCGACTATTCAAATATTCGTTAATTTAGCTTTGCAGAATGAACATTTGCGAGGTAACAAATATTAGAACTGAAATTTTTTTCCCAACATGCTCGACACAAATGTTTTATTACAATCAGCAAAGTGCGAGACCAACAATCCCGATATGCTACTCCTGTTGGTATGTGAGTATAAGTGCGATGGACACACAGTGTTTATGCCAGTTATGGTTTAGAAGATGCGGAGAGCAATCCCCGTGTAAATAGTCCCACAGAGACAAATATTTTTACCATCGGCTTTCTATTTACCCGAGTGAGGGGCAGCACAGCGCGGCATGCGTGCAACCTTACGGAGCCATCTGACAGCGTTTCTGGGGCGATGTTGCTCTCAACGGAGAGCGAAGCAAGGTCGCTTAAGGTTTTTATGTCAATGGCGTTGGTTTCCTCTCTGAAGTATACTTTTTTGCCTGTATCATGTGGCGGGGTATTCATGCCCTTGTCAGACACCTGACGATTTGCATGAATTATCAATCAAGAACATTTGTTTGTTCATTCGTTCGTTCGTTAGAGTCAAGAACGTTCGATTGCTGAGAAATTGTGTTCGTTTCAGTCCTGCAGTTGAGGTTGACGCAATACTTTCTCTACTTACAGTGCAAGCCTGGCATTGGGTGAGGCAAGTTTGCGACGCACACACTGTAAGCCTATCAGCGCATACAGCTTCATCTGTGGGACACAGGTGATTGCAAATTACGACACGCTCTCTGTTAAAAAGTCCAAGGATTATGCGAGGTGGATATCGAAAACGTATGCCCTTGTATCTGAATATTAAAATGAGTTTCCGCACGTAAAGTTCGATGTTTGAAAGTGACTTATTTTTTGTAGAGTATATTGGTGTGTCATAATGGTACTAAAGTTGGTTGCTCCAACGAGGAGCACACGCTTCTTGCCGAACTTGACACTTGACTGACTCACGATTGCCATCCGGAGCACACGAGGAGCACGTAGCACCTTCCGCTCGGCAAACCTGAAAGAAAGCACCACTGCCTGCTAAATACAAATTGTATCAAGTTCGGCAAGACGTTTGTGCTCCTGGTTGGAGCAACCAACTTCATGACTAATACCGCCTACGCTGATTTGTTGTATTCGTTGCTGCCAATATTTCCTTACATTAGCTTTATTTTTGTTCCCTTTGGCCAGGCGTTCTTCACCATCACGCTGATTTCTTCGGAAAAGGTTGCGTACCTTGAGCCCATGCAGGAAGTTGTGGACGAGCTGCAAAGCGGCAATATGATGAAGAGTCGGGATTCATTTCTTGCCTACTGTCGTAAGAACCATCTTGAGTTTTCAACTTTGCGTCACGCGCAGTACGCTACACTGTGCATGCTCATTGAGCTGCAAAGCCAGTGCAATGAAAATGTAATCGGCTACCGCTGCAATACATGCATGGCTGAAATTATTGGAAGTCATTTCCATTGCCCAGTGTGAAGGTGAGTTTGCATATTCCTATTGGCCACTGTGTGTTTCCAGATTTTTGTTCGTATTTCTTGCCTCAAGTTCTCTTAGTTCTTTTAGAGTAGACTGTAAATAGAGGCAAACGATAGAATTTTTAATTCACATGACTGTAGCTTCTTCTGTACAACATGCAACACTTGCAGATTGCAGGTTCTTTCTCGCCAGTAGCGTCCAGATCTGCCTCTATTCTGTATCTGATTGTTGTTTTGTACGTGTTTGTGTCTTGTACGTGTTTGTGCCTCCTTATGCCCCGGTCACACCGAAACAAGCCACTTTGGGCTTGTTATCGCTGGCGCTCAGCTGGCTTGCGTGGTCCCTGTGACGCGGTCACACCAGACCTTGAGTGCAAAGCTTGAATGGCTTGTTTTTCTTACCCGCCAAATTTCGAATATCTCGAAACACACCAATGTTTGCAAGAATCCGGAAAGCAGAACGTTCGCGATCTAAAACTGTACTAAGTCTTGTTGTAGTGTTCAGTTTTGATGAAGAAGCAAAGGAAGCCCGGATTCTAAATTGCGAAGTCGTGCTCTTTTTATTTGTTCGGTGTGCATGGACGCGATGGTTCGGGTGGTGTTTCATGAGTGTAGAGCTTTCTGCCCCGCCAGTTGCCGTTCTTCAACTCAGTTGCAATCCACTCTCTTCTTCGTACCCGGCTTTCTTCATGAATTCGGTCGTGAGTGTGGTGCCTTGTCTTGGCCTCAAACCACGGCTCCAACAATCTACGCAGCAGTCTAGAGGCACAGCGGCAGAAATCCATGGTCGTCGGACAAAATCCAAATCAAACTGAATACAGTTTAGTTGGATAGACAGACTCACGGTCAAAACCAAAGGCACAGGGATAGCACGGTTCCCCGGACACAAGAAAGAACATCAATATCAGTTCATCATGTCAACTAGCTACATGGTGTGCTCCAAGCGCACTCAAATTATTTTTTGAATTTCGGCTTTCAGCCGCTTGTAAAAGCTGTGTCTGAAACAAGCCGGAAAAAAAACGGCTGAGAGTCGCTTGTAGGACATTTGTCAGCCATTTCCATGGTAATAGTGACGTAAACAAGCGCCTTTTTCGGCGGGACGGCTGAATCGAGCTCAGTGTGACCGCGGCCTTATGCTAGGATTTTAACCTGAGTGTTAAGTGCCATCAGGAACGCGGCCATGATCACCCGATAGTGCAACATGGTCGGCGGTGATTAAAACTTTGAAGCCAATGAAACAATAATATCAATGTTGTGTTGCTTTTGTGTACAATTATCTATTTTGATTTGATTTCCCCAATCACTTTAGTTTGATGACATGCACGTTGACTAGCGAGTACGTTGTCGTGCCTCCAGGTGTAACGTCCCTGTTCCAGCGCTACGCGACAAGCGCCAAGCACGTGACGCATAGTACAGGCCCAGGCACGGCACAAACTACAGTACGGATCCACTACCGTGTTTCACAAACTACAGTACGGATCAACTACCGTGTTTCCCAAACTGCGTAGGTTCGTCGGGGAAGGTAGCACGTCGAGGGTTGACGCAAGAAGAAATTACAAATCCTACCAGTACCACCATACAAAAGGGATTTCCACTAGAGGTGCTGCCACATCACTCCAACCACTTGCCTTGCACCTGAAGAGTCTTCAGCCTCAAAATCTGAGAGTGAGTGAGTGAGTGAGTGAGTGGGAGTGAGTGAGAGAGAGAGAGAGAGAGAGAGAGAGAGCAAGAGAGAAAGACTGAGTGAGTGAGTGAGTGAGAGAGAGAGAGAAATACAGAGAGATACAGAGAGGTAAAGAGAGATAAAGAGAGATAGAGAGAGATAGGAAGAGATAGAGAGATAAATAGAGATAGAGAGAGAGATAGACGGAGAGAGTGAGTGAGAGAGTGAGTGAGTGAGAGTGAGAGTGAGAGTGAGTGAGAGATAGTGAGGAGAGAGAGAGAGAGAATGAAAGTGAGAGAGAGAGTGAGTGAGAGAGAGAGAGAGCGGAGACGGAGGACGACTGGGTTGGTTATTGGGTTACCTGGCATTGGCGAAATCTGGGCATTGATACTTGTCTTATTGTTCACCTGGAGAAAACCTAAATATTAGTTCATGACTTTTTCTATTGTTGTTTGTAGCACTGCCGCGCAATGCTCTGGCTACAAACCTTGAGGAGAGAATCAACGCTAACCTTACAACTGCTGACACTAACCGTGAAGCTGGCCACGTTCACATCCGTGTGCTTTCCAGCAGCAAGCAGAAAGTGAAGGTCTAGGATGCCACCAAAGAAAAGTAAGAGTAATGTCTATTGTTGGTGGCAGTGGTGGTGCTGTTGCTGTTGTTGTTTTTTTTCAATTTATTCCACGCATATTTAGACATAATTATTTTGTCGTAAGAGCCCTCTCCTAATCAATCTAGTGTGTGGCTTTTGTTTATTCAATTTGCTGTATATGGCATTCTACCTATTAAGGTTCTGTGCCGCCATAAGGTTTGATCAGCAAATAGTGCACCAAAGAATGTGCCAACCATAGTATACCTACTGTATTCTCAAGCAAGAAAAAAAGATCTAAGGGTACTTCAAGAAAACGGGCAGGAATCTCTGGTATGTTTTCCGGTGTTTTACTTGTGGCTAGTAGGAATATACTGGGTACCACCTGTCTATCGCTGTGTACTAGAGTGTTTTGCAAGATCTCTGCCTACTACTAGTATTGATTATTCACATGGACCTCTGTTAGTGTGGAGAGTTTTCACAGATCATCATACATCTGTCATACAAACCAGCGTTTTTCATTATACTCAACTCTGTGTGTGTGTTTCTGTGTACATGTGCGTGTATGTGTATGTTTCTTCCATTAATGCCAGGTTTGAGGAGCTAAGTGGTACATCTTTCCCGGAGAAGTTTCCTTATGTAGCAAAGTCTGTCTTTGCTTTTGTGGAAATTGATGGCAAGGACGTGTGCTCAGTCTTTGGCATGATCGTGCATGAGTTTGATTCTGACTGTCCCGAGCCTAATAGGCGGTAAGATCTATATCCATCTTGTGCTCTTGCTCTCTTTCTCTCTCTCTTTCTCCTTCTCTCTCTCTCTCCCTCTCTTTCTCTCTCTCTCTCTCTCTCTCTCTCTCTCTCTCTCTCTCTATCGCACGCGGGCTTACTCTCTCTCTCTCTCTCTCTCTCTCTCTCTCTCTCTCTCTCTCTCTCTCTCTCTCTCTCTCTCTCTCTCTCCCTCTGTCTGTCTGTCTGTCTGTCTGTCTCACTCTGACTCTCACTCTCTCTCTCTCTCCCTCTCTCTCTCTCTCTCCCTCTCTCTCTCGCTCTCTATCGCTCTCTCTCTCTCTCCCTCTGTCTGTCTGTCAGTCTCTCTGTCTCTCTCACTCTCACTCTTTATTTCTCTCTCCCTCTCTCTCTCTCTCTCTCTCTCTCTCTCTCTCTCTCTCTCTCTCTCTCTCTCTCTCTCTCTCTCTCTCTCTCTCTCTCTCTTTCTTTCTCTCTTTCTCTCTGTCTCTGTGTCTCTCTCTCTCTCTGTCTCTATCTCTGTCTCTCTCTCTCTCTCTCTCTGTCTCTCTGTCTCTCTCTCTCTGTCTCTCTCTGTCTCTCTCTCACTCTCTCTGTCTCTCTCTCTCTGTCTCTCTCTCTCTGTCTCTCTGTCTCTGTCTCTCTCTCTGTCTCTCTCTCTCTCTCTCTCTCTCTCTCTCTCTCTCTCTCTCTCTCTCTCTCTCTCTTTCTCTTGTCTTTGACTTTGTTTAGTTTGCTGTACCAGTGCATGTACTACATGTAACACCGTTGTCTGCTGAGTGAAATCTCTTCAAGACTTGCTCTCTGTTCTCTGCGTATTTATATTGTAGGCGTGTATACCTTTCGTATCTGGACAGTGTCCATTTCTTCCGGCCAAAGCAGTTGCGTACTCAAGTGTATTATGAGCTGCTTATCGCTTATCAGGACGAGGCTTTTTCGCTGTTAACCTTTGGGCATACCCTCCTGGGAAAAACGAAGACTATATTTTCAACTGTCATCCACCTGGGCAAAGGATACTCACACAAGAACGTCTAATACCGTGGTACAAGACAATGCTGGACAGTGCAGTTGCTCGAAAAGTTGTTATCGAGTTTCGCGTAAGTGCTCAAAATCAACTCATTTTCGCTGGCCATTTAATTTCGCTGATTCCGCCGCTTGGTGTCAATTGGCCAAAGTTAACCGCAGGCCAAAGTTTGTCATCGAGGCAAATGATGCATAATTCAGCCATGGCTGCACGTGAGGGCAACAACTATTAAACGATCTTTTCAAAATCGGCCAAAGTTTCTCACCGGCCAAAATTTGTTGATATACAAAGTAGCAAGAGTAGCTATGTGCCACCGATACCTCATCCAAAGGGTATCCAACAACATGGGAGTACATACAGAAGATCCCAGTGTAGCGTCAGTGATCTACGCATTGAATTTATGACAGTTGTGCACGTTCTTTGTGAGGATATACTTTAGTTCGATTAACCCGTTTAGAACCGGTTTTGAAAAGATATCAGTTAACAGTTTGTGTAACGGTTACGCTGGTACTTTTCCAGTTTTCTAAGTACGCATTTTTACCAAATTTGGCAGTTTCCAACCTATGGTGTACGCACACATGTATAAATGTACACTACATAGTACCATCCGTTACAATTTTAATCAACTTCATGACACTTTCTAGTGTTTCTGATCTGTGAATCTATGTGAATGAGCATGCAGACATTTGCATGTATTAGTAGTAATTTCGCACGGTACATTTCAAACAAGGATATTGTACTATACTGTTCAAACTAGCTACACGCCGTACTGCTCTAGCTTATAGGTTGTACTCCCATAAATCGACTGTTAGCGTAGCAGTTAACCGTTAAGGTGAAAACCGTAGCCGTTTGATCCCTATTGTTATACTGGCAATCTAATGTTGTTTATCCTTTCTCACTTTTTTGATCTTTCAGGATATTCACCAGTCTACACTTCAAGATCAAGTCAGCGTACCGACCGGTATGCCATACTTTGAGGGTGATTACTGGCCTAACGTGTTTCAGCAGATGGTCCAGGAGGAAAAAGCGGAGAAGATCGCAGCTGAGGCCGAGGTATGCATTATCTTCTGTGTAGAGCAGGACTGATGGTTTACATCTCTCTCTCGAATTCAACACCATCTCAAACATTTTACCACTGGTTGGATGGCATTTGGGCACCAGCCGCTGTTCGTCTTATGGTTGTTGGCAATTTGTCATTTTTCAATGCCGCTAATATGATGGAGTGCATGGGATGAAGGTGACAAATTCGGCAATAACTATAAGAAAGTTCGTTGCTCTCAATGTTCGAATTTCCACCTTTCCCACTTTTCCGTTCAGCGGACTCATTATGTTATTACGGAAAAGTGAGAAAGGTGCAAGCTCGAACATTGAGAGCAACGAACTTTCATAATTATAAGTATCGCCGAATTTGTTACTAAAAAATCCGTTTCTTATGTTATGCAAAACAACAATGTTTTCTATTGTTGTTTGTAGCACTGCCGCGCAATGCTCTGGCTACAAACCTTGAGGAGAGAATCAACGCTAACCTTACAACTGCTGACACTAACCGTAAAGCTGGCCACATTCACATCCGTGTGCTTTCCAGCAGCAAGCAGAAAGTGAAGGTCAAGGATTCCACCAAAGAAAAGTGAGAGTCATGTCTATTGTTGGTGGCAGTGGTGGTGCTGTTGCTGTTGTTGTTTTTTTCAATTTATTCCACGCATATTTAGACATAATTATTTTGTCGTAAGAGCCCTCTCCTGATCAATCTAGGATGTGGCTTTTCTTTATTCAGTTTGCTATATAATTATGACATTCCACCTATTAAGGTTCTGTGCCGCCATAGGGTTTGATCAGCAAATAGTGCACCAAAGAATGTGCCAACCATAGTATACCTACTGTATTCTCAAGTAGGAAAAAAAGATCTAAGGGTACTTCAAGAAAACGGGAAGGTACCTCTGGTATTTTTTCCGGTGTTTTCCTTGTGGCTAGTAGGAATATACTGGGTACCACCTGTCTATCGCTGTGTACTAGAGTGTTTTGCAAGTTCTCTGCCTGCTACTAGTATTGATTATTCACATGGACCTCTGTTAGTGTGGAGAGTTTTCACAGATCATCATACATCTGTCATACAAACCAGCGTTTTTCATTATACTCAACTCTGTGTGTGTGTTTCTGTGTACATGTGCGTGTATGTGTATGTTTCTTCCATTAATGCCAGGTTTGAGGAGCTAAGTGGTTCATCTTTCCCGGAGGAGTTTCCTTATGTAGCAAAGTCTGTCTTTGCTTTTGTGGAAATTGATGGCAAGGACGTGTGCTTCTTTGGCATGATCGTGCATGAGTTTGATTCTGACTGTCCCGAGCCTGATAGGCGGTAAGATATATATCTATCTTGTGCTCTGGCTCTCTTTCTCTCTCTCTTTCTCCTTCTCTCTCTCTCTCTCTCTCTCTCTCTCTCTCTCTCTCCCTCTCTTTCTCTCTCTCTCTCTCTCTCTCTCTCTCTCTCTCTCTGTCTATCGCACGCGGGCTTACTCTTTCTCTCTCTCTCTCTCTCTCTCTCTCTCTCTCTCTCTCTCTCTCTCTCTCTCTCTCTCACTCTCTCTCTCTTTCTCTCTCTCTCTCTCTCTGTCTCCTGTCTGTCTGTTAGTCTGTCTGTCTGTCTGTCTCACTCTGACTCTCACTCTCTCTCTCCCCCCCCCTCTCTCTCTATCCCTGTCTCTCTCGCTCTCTATCGCTCTCTCTCTCTCTCTCTCTCCCTCTGTCTGTCTGTCTGTCTCTCTCACTCTCACTCTTTATTTCTCCCTCCCTCCCTCTCTCTCTCTCTCTATCTCTCTCTCTCTCTCTCTCTCTCTCTCTCTCTCTCTCTTTCTTTCTCTTTCTCTCTGTCTCTGTGTCTCTCTGTCTGTCTCTGTCTCTGTCTCTCTGTCTTTCTGTCTCTCTCTCTGTCTCTCTCTCTCACACTCTCTCTCTCTTCCTCACTCTCTCTTCCTCACTCTCTCTGTCTCTCTCTCTCTGTCTCTCTGTCTCTCTCTCTCTCTCTCTCTCTCTCTCTCTCTCTCTCTCTCTCTCTCTCTCTCTCTCTCTCTCTCGACTTTGTTTAGTTTGCTGTTCAAGTGCATGTACTACATGTAACACCGTTGACTGCTGAGTGAAATCTCTTCAAGACTTGCTCTCTGTTCTCTGCGTATTTATATTGTAGGCGTGTATACCTTTCGTATCTGGACAGTGTCCATTTCTTCCGGCCAAAGCAGTTGCGTACTCAAGTGTATTATGAGCTGCTTATCGCTTATCAGGACGAGGCTTTGTCCCTGTTAACCTTTGGGCATACCCTCCTTGGAAAAACGAAGACTATATTTTCAACTGTCATCCACCTGGGCAAAGAATACTCACACAAGAGCATCTAATACCGTGGTACAAGACAATGCTGGCCAGTGCAGTTGCTCAAAAAGTTGTTATCGAGTTTCGCATAAGTGCTCAAAATCAACTCATTTTTGCTGGCCATTTAATTTCGCTGATTCCGCCGCTTGGTGCCAATTGGCCAAAGTTAACCGCAGGCCAAAGTTAACCGCAGGCCAAAGTTTGTCATCGAGGCAAATGATGCATAATTCACCCATGGCTGCACGTGAGGCCAACAACTATTAAACGATCTTTTCAAAATCGGCCAAAGTTTCTCACCGGCCAAAATTTGTTGATATACAAAGTAGCAAGAGTAGCTATCTGCCACCGGTACCCCATCCAAAGGGTATCCAACAACATGGGAGTACATACAGAAGATCCCAGTGTAGCGTCAGTGATCTACGTATTGAATTTATGACAGTTGTGCACGTTCTTTGTGAGGATATACTTTAGTTCGATTAACCCGTTTAGAACCGGTTTTGAAAAGATATCAGTTAACAGTTTGTGTAGCGGTTACGCTGGTACTTTTCCAGTTTTCGAAGTACGCATTTTTACCAAATTTGGCAGTTTTCCAAACTATGGTGTACGCACACATGTATAAATGTACACTACATAGTACCATCCGTTACAATTTGAATCAACTTCATGACACTTTCTAGTGTTTCTGGTCTGTGAATCTATGTGAATGAGCATGCAGACATTTGTATGTATTAGTAGTAATTCCGCACGGTACATTTCCAACAAGGATATTGTACTATACTGTTCAAACTAGCTACACGCCGTACTGCTCTAGCTTATAGGTTGTACTCCGATAAATCGACTGTTAGCGTAGCAGTCAACCATTAAGGTGAAAACCGTAGCCGTTTGATCCCTATTATTATACTGGCAATCTAATGTTGTTTATCCTTTCTCACTTTTTTTGATCTTTCAGGATATTCACCAGTCTACACTTCAAGATCAAGTCAGCGTACCGACCGGTATGCCATACTTTGAGGGTGATTACTGGCCTAACGTGTTTGAGAAGATCGCCCAGGAGGAAAAAGCAGAGAAGAACGCAGCTGAGGCCGAGGTATGCATTATCTTCTGTGTAGAGCAGGACTGATGGTTTACATCTCTCTCTCGAATTCAACACCATCTCAAACATTTTACCACTGGTTGGATGGCATTTGGGCACCAGCCGCTGTTGGTCTTATGGTTTTTGGCAATTTGTCATTTTTCAGTGCCGCTGAGATGATGGAGTGCATGGGATGAAGGTGACAAATTCGGCAATAATTATAAGAAAGTTCGTTGCTCTCAATGTTCGAACTTGCACCTTTCCCACTTTTCCGTTCAGCGGACTCATTATGCTATTACAGAAAAGTGGGAAAGGTGCAAGCTCGAACATTGAGAGCAACGAACTTTCATATAATTATCGCCGAATTTGTTACTAAAAAAATCCGTTTCTTATGTTATGCAAAACAACAATGTGATGACAGCCATTCCGCAAAATGCACTGTTCTGCACTCCAACTTCTTTGTATTATTACTCAACGTTCTTTCATCTTGATCGAATCTTAAAGGTTAGGACTAGATTAGGAGGAGGCTGTCTGAGGGTCAATACTTACATTAAGGATACAGTAGTGATTCTGAAATACTGGCCATTGAAATATTACCTCATAAATAACATAGCAAGGGGCGCTACGCTGCTCTGGCACTGGGAAGATACCTTAGGTGTTCTCAGTGTGGGAACAAGACAAACCATACACTAGCTTTAAAGCTTGGCGTCTGCCAATCCTGCGCCAAGTAGTGAGAGCTATATTTCATTAGCCAATGCCTTCCTAAAGCCGTAGGCCCGTCACTTGTCTACGACTAGTAGTAGTATTTATTTTTCTTACCATCGGATGCCTCAACAGTGATATACACAACTCTTAAGAGGGCTGATAACGGGATAAGTGAAAAGGAAAAGGGAAGAAAACTAGACAATATTTGATTGAGAATGCAGTGATCCATGTGGATGGATTTTTTTATTGGCTAGGTGTGAGGGGTATGATGACCGCGGTCTGTTGCTGTGTGCCTGTATTGCTATGATGACCGTGGTCTGTTGTTGTGTGCCTGTATTGCTATGATGTCAAGCAGAAGATGGCAAGAAGGGATGCTCACAACCGCAGTACGGTCGAAAGAAGAAGAGTAAGCCACGGAAGAGAAAAGATTTTGCTGCGCGTGTCCTGACCCGGCTGGAGAAGGATAAAAATGTAGGTCCATGGTTTCATTCTTTCTTTGTGTTGCGTATACCTGTGTCTCGTGGATTGCGACGACTGATTTGATTGCAAATGCATTTTTTATATTTGTTTCCAACTTGATTGCTTCTTCGGAGTTGGATATCATGAGCAACAAATCAGTTTTAGTGCAGCCCTTCACAATCAAAATCAAGATGACAAAATATGATATTCTTCTCAAAAGCCTTATTTAGCCATTTTACCCACAATGGCCCACAGGGGAAATTTCGCAATCAATAATTTTGTCCAAATACGCAATTGTGGGAGAATCATGCACCATTGGGAAGGGAAAGCCGTGCATGAGACATGCTTTAGGATAGGGCTGAAACGAGTATCTCGACTATTCAAATATTCGTTAATTTAGCTTTGCAGAATGAACATTTGTGAGGTAACGAATATTAGAACTGACATTTTTTTCCCAATATGCTCGACACAAATGTTTTATTACAATCAGCAAAATGCGAGAACAACAATCCCGATATGCTACACCTGTTGGTACAGGGAGTGTGTGAGTATAAACTCAGTTCGATGGCCAGACACAGTGTTTATGCCAGTTATGGTGGGGAAGATGCGGAGAGCAATCCCCGTGTCAATAGTCTCCCAGAGACAAATATTTGGACCATCGACTTTGTACGTACCCGAGTGAGGGGCAGCACAGGTCGGCACGCGTGCAACCTTACGGAGCCATCCGACAGCGTTTCTGGGGCGATGTTGCTCTCAACGGAGAGCATAGCAAGGTCGCTGAAGGTTTTTATGTCAATGGCGTTGGTTTCCTCCCTGAAGTATACTTTTTTGCCTGTATCATGTGGCGAGTCATTCATGCCCTTGTCAGAACTCTGACGATTTGCATGAGTTATCAATCAAGAACATTTGTTCGTTCATTTGTTCGTTCGTTAGAGTCAAGAACGTTCGATTGCTGCGAAATTGTGTTCGTTTCAGCCCCCCAGTTGAGGTTGTCGCAATACTCTCTCTACTTACAGTGCAAGCCTGGCATTGGGTGAGGCAAGTTTGCAACGTACACACTGTAAGCCTATAAGCACATACAGCTTCATCTGTGGGACACAGGTGATTGCCAATTATGACACGCTCTCTGTCGTCCTTTGATTATGCGAGGTGGCTATCCAAAACGTATGCCCTTGTATCTGAATATTAAAATGAGTTTCCGCACGTAACATTCGATGTTTGAAAGTGACTTATTTTTTGTAGAGTATATTGGTGTGTCATAATGGTACTAAAGTTGGTTGCTCCAACGAGGAGCACACGCTTCTTGCCGAACTTAACACTTGACTGACTCACGATTGCCATCCGGAGCACACGAGGAGCACGTAGCACCTTCCGTTCGGCAAACCTGAAAGAAAGCACCACTGCCTGCTGAATACACAGTGTGTCAGTTCGGAAAGAAGTTTGTGCTCCTCGTTGGAGCAACCAACTTCATCACTAGTACCGACGAAGTCGCAACTTCTAAGTTCATAATGGTACTAGTTTGTAAAATTATTGCCTTTGGGTGTTACTCTTTCAGTGAAACCATTTCTTGTTGAACCTTCTACTAGTATCTTAGTTTATGCCCCAGCTGTTACGCTGTCATCACACTACGGTACAAAGCGCTGTGTCTACATCCACATAAGGTTTTGGTCGGTTGTCATGATGATCCATGTATGAAGTGAAAGCGGGAGCAGAAGAAACGGGAAACGTAGACGTGGTAGGGAATGGGCCACTTTTTTGTATAAAAGGGTGTATTTCCCACAGTCTGTTTCCAAGCGACCTTGTACGTGCGAATCTTCAAATTTCTCCTAAACATGACCGCGTGTACTGGTCAAGAACTGTGCCTATTTGATGACACGACTACCGGTTTTGGATTTTTCACTGTGGACGCAGACGTAAGGGGAAACCAGAGAATGAAGTATGATGACGGCCTTACTAGCTCCTTGGATGTTGCTGGTATTATCGCCAAGCATGATTTCTTGTATTCGTTGCTGGCAAAATTTCCTTACATTACCTTTATTCTTGTTCCTTTTGGCCAGGCATTCTTCACCATCACGCTGATTTCTTCAGAAAAGGTTGCCAACCTTTAACCCATGCAGGAGGATGTGGCCGAGCAGCAAAGCGGCAATGTGATGGAGAGTCGGGATTCAATTCTTGCGTACTTTAGTAAGAATCATCTCGAGTTTACAACTTTGCGGCACGCGCAGTACGCTACACTGTGCATGCTCATCGAGCTGCAAAGCCAGTGCAATGTAATCGGCTACCGCTGCAATACCTGCATGACTAAAATTATTGGAAGTCGTTTCCATTGCCCAGTGTGTGACGTAAGTTTGCATATTCATATTGGCCACTGCGTGTTTCCAGATGTTTGTTTGTATTTCTTTACTCAAGGTCTCTTAGTTCTTCTAGAGAAGATTGTACATAGAGGTACACGATAGAATTTTAAATCCACATGACTGTAGCTTCTTCTGTACAACATGCAACACCAGCAGATTGCAGGTACTTTACTCACCCGTAGTGTCCAGATCTGCCTCTATTCTGCATCTGATAGCTGTGTTGTACGTGTTTGTGTTTTGTACGTGTTTGTGCCTCCTTATGCTAGGATTACGACCTGTGTGCTAAGTCACAGTAAGTGCCATCAGGAACGCGGCTATTATCACCCGATGGAGCAACATGGTCGGCGGTGATTAAACTCTTTGAAGCCAATGAAGGTACCGGTTTTACTAAAATCCTTAGCCTCGCTGTTCGTGGAGTGGAACAGCAGTCTGTACTACTCAGTGGAGATGGGCTTGTTGAGGACAAGGTTATCATTTTGTTTGCTTAGATGGGCCGTCGCGTGTTTCAGAGGATGCCATGCATCATACAGTGACAGGCGGCGGTTGAACTCGTTTGTTGCCCAGTGTCGCCAGGCTGAGTAGGCACATGCCCATGGCGGTAAATTATGTACTGGGTGTTTTTCCCATTAATTTTTTATTCTAGTCCAATACAACATAATATCATCAATGTTTTGTTCCTTTTGTATTGAAACATTGACATTGACAAACTCGTTTTGAGTTGAGTTTGAGTTGATTTCTCTGATCACCACCTGTTCAGAACAATACCAATGTTGTATTGCTTTCGTGTTCAATTATCTATTTTGAGTTTCCGGAATCACTTTAGTTTGATGATACCCAATGCTGTAGACAGCAATCTGTTTCGGCCATAAAGGCCTCATCAGTACAGCTACGAGCTAAATAGGCCGAGTTACCAGCCATGGTGCAAAGGAGGCACCACAGACATTAAGGTAGCTCGTCGCTCTAGCGCCAGAGTGCTCAAACTACAAAAAGTAGCGGGCATTGCGCGATGCAGCAGCACTAGAGCAGCCTACTGAGAGTGCTCAACAAGGCGAAAGCCGAGGAGCGTGATACCCAATGCTGTAGACAGCAAGCTGTTTCGGCCATAACGGCCTCATCAGTACAGCTACGGGCTAAATAGGCCGAGTTACCAGCCATGGTGCAAAGGAGGCACCACAGACATTATAGTTTGATGATATGCATGTTGACTTGCCCGTACAAGTGTCTTTTTATACATGATGCTTATACACTATGATTTTTTATGATGATGATGATTTGGATAAAAACGATTCAAAGCCACTGCACTCAATGATTTTGTAATACTTGAAGTATAAATATAAGGATAATAGCTCTAACAGAGCGAAACAGTTGCTGTCCACAGACTTGAGTAATAATAATAATAATAATATACTTTCATACAAAACAAGCTCGATGATGATTCGATGATGATGATGATGATGCACTTTGTGTTCACTTTCCTCTCTTTTTATTCTAATTGAATTTTGATGAATTGCATTTTTGCTTGCCCGTACAAGAGGCTGTTCCAAATGATATGATGATAGGGAGCCTGGGACATGAGCAGCAATTCCTGATCGAAGTAGCTGCTGAAAAAGGGCCTATCGTCCTGGCTAACCGTAGCTCCTACGTGGCAAGATGGCACAATACTGAAAAAATCAGATTTCCGGGATGCTCTGTGCATCCAGTATGGTCGGAGACTGAGTGGATTACCAGATAATTGCGTGTGTGGTGCTTCCCTCAGTCCGAGCCATGCGCTCACGTGTGCCACTGGCGGGTACACAATCGCCCGGCACAATGAGGTACGGGACCTTGTGGCAAGCTTGCTGCGGGAGGCTGGCATAGTGGATGTGGAGACGAAGCCGAGGCTACTTCCCTGCAGCAACGAGGATTTGCCGGGAGGGCGATCCCTTAAGAATGCGGAGGCTCGTCTGGATGTGCGAGCTCTGGGTTTTTGGTCCCGGCAACAAGACGCTTTTTTTGATGTGCGGATTATTCACCCCGCAGCGTTCGTGTTGTCTCGATCACAAGCCCTGAGCCAGCTCAAATCCCATGAGCATGCAAAGAAAAATCAATATGCCAGTCGGGTTGTGAACGTTGAGCGTGGCTCATTCCCACCACTGGTGTTTTCAACATAATAATAATTAAACACACGGCGAGGAGACAACAATTTTATAACCGCAATCAATAAAACTAGCTGAACCGACATTTGTGTACTTTATTCATGCAATGTAAAAAACGGTGGAGACGATGTGCAATAAAACGATGAAAACATGAAGAAATGGTGTACGGAAAAAATATGGATTCAAACAAGTTTTCGTACAACACTCATCAGGAATCGTCGTTGTACTAAAGGACACTGAAACAAAAATTGAACTATTAAGTATTATAGAAAATCTAAGTTAGAGAAATAACACTAAGAGCAACAACAGTGAAATTTACAAGTGTGATCAAAGCGAGAGCTGAACAAAGGAGAAAGGAAGGAAAGACAACGTGATAACACATAACAGCAGTACATTACACCTAGAACATTAACGGCCAAGCTTGGCCGCACTAAACACGACACGTTACTTGAACAATTTCAACCCAATTATACTATCTTTCTGTACACACAAATTAGGCTTGTACAGACGCTGATAGATAGCTTCCAACACTTTTAACTGTAGTCCATAACCATGACGACCACGGCACAATACAGTGAACGAAGAGTCGGAATACGCACCGCAACAATCAGGACTAGCCAGCAGATGATTGTACACTGAAGACTTGCTACCACGAAACCTAAGCACAACACTAACACTCTCACCGGCACTCTCACCATCACTCCCATCACTGCTCTCCGACGCACTGCTCCCTCCGTCGTCCGTTCCATCCTCCGCTTCCTCTGTACTCTCTCTGTCTCGTCCATCCCGCCTGACCAGGTCCATTGAACTCAACTCGGCCGTCCCCCTGCTATCACGTCCCTCCTTTCGCCCTCGTCCGCTGAGTGCGTAGCTTCTGTTGTAGTTGGCTGTTGATCGTCTTGTTCTTTCAATTATGGGCTTGGATGGTGAATTAGTTGTGGTTGCTGTAGATTGCGTTGTTGGTGTTGGTGTGGGAGTTACTGATATGCAAGGTGGGTCTTTTTGAGTCGGCATTTGTAGTGTTAATGCAGCTGTCAGTGTTGCTCGCGGTCTGCCACTGGCAAGCTCCACCGCCGCAAGAACCGATGGCGGAGAATCAGGAGGAGGCAGTGGGACCGGGATCGCAAGCGGCACCGCCTCAGCCAAAGCCGCCGGGGGCACTGACGAGGGAGCCACCGACGGCCGGAGCAAAGGCGACGACACACGCCGACCCGATGAGCCACCACGCCCATTCTCCTCCACCACCGCCACCAACGACGGCGGAGCAAGCACAGTCTGTGAGCCAGGATCCGCGGGTTGTGTAGGCAACGGCTGTGTGGTTAATGGTTGTTTTCTAGGTCGCCCTCGCTTCGGTCTTTGTTGTTGTGCGCAAGGTGGAAGTATGTGACGTGGTGCGTGTTGTTTGATGCGTGCGTTCAGGTGCTGAACAGTCCTACGAACATACCGACTAGCGCATTGTCGGCATTCAAAGTTGTAAATAAGATGACTTAGGTGATGGGCTGGTAGGACATCCTTCCGCACCGTAAACGCACGCATCGTCGTAAAGACTGGCACAAAGTGTACTGCGTAGTATGTTCGACGAACAACTGACTTGACTGCACTACAAACTTTAGTCTTGTAAATTTCACTGTTGTTGCTCTTAGTGTTATTTCTCTAACTTAGATTTTCTATAATAGTTCAATTTTTGTTTCAGTGTCCTTTAGTACAACGACGATTCCTGATGAGTGTTGTACGGAAACTTGTTTGAATCCATATTTTTTCCCTACACCATTTCTTCATATTTTCATCGTTTTATTGCACATCGTCTCCACCATTTTTTACATTGCATGAATAAAGTACACAAATGTCGGTTCAGCTAGTTTTATTGATTGCGGATATAATAATAATACTCATAAAAAGTATTTGTATTTCACCTGATGAGAAGGCTTGAAAGTATACTTGTGAAGACAAAAACTTTCAAGATGTTTGTAATGAGCCTGAAGTGTGTCCTTTTTATGAGTATTATCGCATTTTTGTCTCAGAGGAAACTGATATAATAATAATTGTTATTATTATGGATTCAGTGGACCTGAGACCAATCAGTTTTTGAAGGCTTTGGCCTCACTTTTCGTAGAGCGCCATAATGATCTCGATTCTCGAATACCCCGTTGTCATGGGTATGCTGCGTACCCGATTATCATTTTGCCTTTTGCGGTGGGCAATTTCTTGCTTCCGTGGATGCCGTGGCTCGTATAAAAAACACGTTTGAATTCATTTGTTGCTCAGTGCCGTCAGGCTCGTTAGGCTCCTGCTTACCGGAACCTATGAGGGCCCTCCGGATCTGCATCGAGGGCTGGTGGACGCAGTGTCTGCTCCAGCGCCGGGTGAGCCGGGTAATCCACCCGGTTGGGCGGCGCTTGGACTCGGTTGAAAATAGAATACGTTGGTACTGTCGAACTTTGAAAGGACTGACTACATGGCTTGTATGTGTCAGATACTTCTTCTTCTTTCGTAATTTTTTTAGTCCTGTCCTCTCTTTTCTAAATGCGGCTTATCCATTCGCCTTTATATCATTGGGCCTAGTTCCCGTTTATTGTCCCAATTTTAAAATAAACTAACCAACCAGTTAAAGCATGTGACTCGGCTGGTGAGACAGCGCCAGGTATGTACATGTGTACCCGGCTCCAACCCGGTTGAAATGGTTGCGCCAGGTACACGTGTACCCGGCTGTCCCACAATCCTAGAGCAGACACTGGGACGGTGTGCATGCTGCGGGGGACCTGGCGAATGGCACTCGAGCCGCGTTTTCCCCTGGTTACGTGTACTACGTGTAGGCTGTGGTGGCACTGCCACTGGTGGGGACGTGAGTCACTTGACAGATGGCACTCGTGCAGCGTTGTGCTTTCACTCCTTGTTTTCGCTGCGTTCCTGTATACATGTACATGTACGTGTGTTGTCTTGTGGATTTTTTTATTTTTTTTATTACAATATCTCAAGACTCGGTGGAAACACCGGCCAATGTTAAGAGAGTGGGTGATTGCCAACCACATCGATAATTAAAAATAAGGGGAGGGAAAAAGAAAGAGTAGCAAAATGAACAGCAACAACTCCGTAAAGAAAGATAATGTCAAATAAAAACAGTGAAAACAGAGACGCAAAGGACATGTGGATAATGAGCTATTTATGTCGTAGTAAATAAGGGGCGGCACGGATCTTAGACAGGCGGAGTGAGGTCAGGTCCTTAACTTCTCTGGGTAGAGTGAGCCAAACAGAAAAAGCAATAAAGAGAGGGGAGCGCAAAAGAGTGGATGAGTTACACTTAGGGAATAAGAGCGAGTTTCTAGTTCTTAGAGAAGAGAACCAATTAAAACACATGAGATGAGGTGGGCACAACTCAAACTTAATAGAATGGACAAGAGAAACCAGGTGTGCACTGCGTCCATGTGATAACGGGGTTGTGTGAGCGATTTTATAAAGGGCGGATGATGAGAGCATGCGGGGTTGACGGAGGAGAATTTTAAGGATTTTCTTGTGGGGTATTTCAAGCTTTGCAGCAGCGGAAGAGAATAATCCAACCCAAGACGTATCGGCATAATCAAATATTGGCCGAAGGTAGGCTAAACAATTTTCCGAACTTTGAGGCTCCATAAGTACAACAAAGTGGATATGTATCCCCGCATGCCGAAGGGGGCGAAGCATAATGAGGATTTTGCGAGCATAATGCGAGAATCCATGAAAGCATAATTCCATGTTTTCGCGAGCATAATCCGCCGGAGCCTAGTCTTTATTCTACCTGAGACGTTTTGATTTTGTGCAATGCCTCTAGGACTCGACCAAATATGCTTAAAAAAAGAGCATAATATTATGCTCGTCGCATATCAGAGAAAACGTCCATAATATGCGAAAGGCTTAGCAAGATATGCAAAAAGATATGCCAAAATATGCCAAAATATGCTCGACATAAGCAGAAAGTGTAGATCATCAGTAAAATTACAACCTTGGAATATTCACTGGATTCACGGCTATCATGCTTATGGTGCAAATCAAAACACATGCGGAATAGTATGGCTGGGGTGTGTCCCCAGCAACCGTAGCGATCGTGTTCATCCATGGGGAAATGTAGCAATTTACTAGCAAACGCCTCAACCATTCCAAATTCATCCATAAAAGGCATTTCTGAACGAATTTTGCCCATTTGTATTTATATCATTATCTCATGGCACATCATGATGACGGCCAATAAAACTGAGACAAGGGTGAAAGCCAACCACAGCAGTAAAACAGATAAAAGAACCATAATTATGAATGTTTTGTCCTCGTGTTCTTCAGAATATTTGAATTACATGTAAATGCTGGCTTCATTCCACTATTCCCTTTGTCGCTCAATATGCCATAATGAACTGTCTCACAAAAATATGCGGAATTATGCGCAAGCATATTTGGTCGAGTCCTAATTATGCCTCCGCCGTTCAATATAGGGAGGGTCCGAATATGCTTGCGCATATTTTCGCAAATTTTGGTCGTTTTGACACAAGGTCGCACAAAGTGAGCAAATCTAGCATATTGTACCAAATGTAGCATATTTTGCTACAAGGATCAAAGAATTCGCATAATTATAGGGCAGATTGCGGAAATGGACAAGGAAACTTACCACGGCACGCTCGGTCAGGGAACATTTCCAAGTTACTTAGCCCGGAAGGAAAAATGCTCATCCAAACACGGGTCGAAAATTTGACCCAAGAAGAGAGTGTCCGCGACTCAAGGTTAGGCCTTTCCCAAATCGGCCGGCCGAAAAATTCGCCGAAAAGTAGCCTTTTCAGAAAATCGCCGATCTTATGGCCGAATTCTGAGATTTTACCAAGAAAACGCCGAATATACATGTTTTTCCGGGTCGTGGGCAACTGGGCATGGCCGCGCCTGCGTCACGGCCCGTGGGCATTTCCCAAAATCGGCCAAAAATAGTGGTTTTGAAGAAATCACCGATCTTTTAGCCGAATACGTAATTTTCGCACTGAATTGGCCGAAAATTGCTGTTTTAGTGCCTCAATAGCAAGCAAATATATTTCTGTAGCCATAGGGCTTGAAAGTGCTACGTCACAGCATAGCAACAATTTCAAAAATTCAAAAATTGGATCCACTTGGATCCAGTTTTTGTATGGATGTTGTTGATTTTTATTTTACTTCGCAAGGCGTACAAAAAAACCTGTCAGGGGTGGATGCAGATTTGCGAGCTCCTGAACTTTACTCCTTTTTTCGGTTTCCCGGGGGACTAGGCCCTTGGAACACCAGTAAAATTAGTGATATAATGGCCGGGAAACTCGACCCCAATACGGACATCGCCGTGCTTACTGACGACGAGCTCAAGGAGCTCATCCAGCGACTGGGACTGGAGTTCCCCAGAAAGGCGAACAGGCCAATGCTGATTGCCCTACTGAGAGGATCCAAGGACTCGGCTCCCGTAAGTCATGCTAACCCTGATGTAGCTAGCCTTTGCGCCGCACTCTCCGAACTTACTGTGGTAGTAAGGGAACTGAAATCAGAGCTAAAGAAGATGAAAGACGTGAATGTACAGCTGAGAGATTCCGAGAGGGAAATTCAGGCGTTGAAGGACGACGTGCAAAAGCTCCGCCGTGAAATGCATGCTGAACAAGATCACCAATCCCGTTTGACCCACGCCCACGCTGACCCTGGGGATACAACTTATCTCAGAACTAGAACAAGTACAGTGCATTTCAAAACTATAGACGCGTAGGGGTTTTGAAATATTTCAAATTTGGCTGGAACTTTTTGAGAATAGTTTTCGGAATATTGCTCAGGATCGCTCCACAATTACTCTCATAATTATAGTTTCTAAAGCATTGGATAACAGACGCCCAATTTGGAAAAATTTATGCACAAAGTGATCACAGATTTTATGTGGTATAGATGCTGGCATAACGGTTTTTGCCTAGGTACGCGTCTATAGTTTTGAAATGGACTGTAGTACCCTCCCCATGCACTTTAGTACGAGTACCGACGCTACCCCAGACCTGTCACTCACATCACCACGTGCACCGGTACAAACACGAGGCCCAGCTGCACAGCACATTGCAGAAAAATCGTACGCAGACTCCGCAAGGCAGCCACCAAGGGCGACCCCATTGCGATGCCGTTATATGCGATCGGCGTAGTCCCTCTCATCCGGGAGATCGTAACACAACTGGGCCTGCCAGCTATGGTATGCGGACGATTCGTCCGCAGGTGGCCGACTCGTTCCTCTCCGAACCTGGTGGGACAAACTGCACGACAGAGGGCCTGATTTCGGATACTTCCTCAACCCAGCAAAGTCCGTGCTCGTGGTGAAGCCTGACGACTACGATGAAGCTGTCCAGCTGTTCGACGGCACAGGCATCCACATCACCGCCACAGGCAACCGCTACCTGGGTTCAGCCATAGGCACACCTGCGTTTGTCGAAGACTACGTACACGAGAAAGCCCGGGACTGGTGTGGGCAGGTCGAATCACTGATATCAACCGCCCTGCCTCAGCCACAAGCAGCCTATTCTGCTTTCACCCGAGGCCTCTCCAGCCGCTGGTCTTTCCTCTGCCGGGTACTCGAAAGTGCGTCTGCTGGCCTTGCTTCACTGGAGCGGGTCATTGCCACGAAGCTCCTCCCAGCTCTCACAGGCCAGGAAATCAGCTCTGAGCTCCGCACCCTTTTCTCCTTCCCCTGCCGGAACGGTGGTCTAGGAATATTGGATCCCACCTCTCTGTCGGCCCAGTACCAATCCTCACGTGCCATCACTGCTCCTATGGTTGCCAACATCCTCACCCAGAGTTTCAACCTGGGCGACTCTTTGGCAGAGGTCGCCAGCCTGAAGGCCTCTAACCGCAAGGATGTGAAGGCAGCTGCCACGGAAGCCCTTCGCCAATTCACCGCCCGAGCCTCCTCTGCCCTCCAGCACTCCATCAACCTTGGCAGTGAGGCGGGTGCGTCCAGCTGGCTCACGTGTCGCCCCCTCAGTCGGCATGGGTTCAGCTTGTCAAAATGTGAATTTCGCGATGGTCTGGCATTGCGGTATGGCTGGTGTTGTATTATTATGTACGCTATCCTATATGCAACCACCCGCGTGCATCTGTCTTATTGTACGCAGTTTACGTTAGCTTACGTCATGCATTGGTATTTGGCATGCACGCATGACTACACATTGAGCATGCTGATTCCGGTGTGCTGTTCTTTGTTTTGTTGTTCTTTTCCACTCGCTCCTCGATGGAGACTACTACAAAGTATTTATTAGAATACACCAATACGTTTATCACATGGCGCAGTGAACTATTTTCTTACCTGTCGTAGTAGTATTGTAGGCGGTAGGTCAGATCACCCGTTGTGACCTGACAATCCCGGCCCGTCGTTTCAGTGGTGTGAACCTCGTGCGAGTGCTGTAAATTTGTTTCGATTCGTAATGTCCGACTCTGGTAGTGATGCTGTCCCTGGCGCAGCAGCCACGCCAAACTTACCTGTCAGCCCTGATGTTCAGGCTCTGTTGACCTTCATGCAGGCACAGATGACAGCCGCAGCGGACCGCGAGGCACGCCTGACTGCCCTGTTGAGTAGCTCCAATAGTGGCAATACATCCACATCGCAGCCCACGACGAAACAAATCTCGGTGGAACGGCCCATCCTGCTTTCCTCTGCCACGCTCGCGGACCTCAACGCATGGGAGGAGGCTTGGGAGGATTACGCGAGATGCCAGAAACTGTCCGTTCAGGACCGACCCACACGAGTGAGTGCTCTACGCCAGGCACTAGATGAAGACATAAAGCGTTATTTGCGCGAGGGGATCATCGCCGTGGCCACTAATGCCGATGTCTCGGACATAATCTGTGCTGTCAAAAAATATATCCGTCGGCAACGTAACCCGTTGCTGGATCGGATAGACTTCTATAACCGACGCCAGCAACGTGGTGAAACCTTTGATGCTTTTTACACCGGCTTAAAGGAGTCCTTTGCTGCCTGCGACTTCGCCGACTTGCAAGTCTGTTCCGCATGCTCTGCCCGCATGTGCAGCAGTTGCCCCAAGATGCTGGTGCAAGCACACGAGGAGATCCTCCGTGACCGGATTGTTGTGGTTGTGCACGATGACGACACTCGGCACAAATTGTTAGCCGAACAATCCCTGACACTAGCTAACGCCGCAAAGATTTGCCGTGCTGAGGAAGCAGCAAAGCAAACTGGGGATGGTATTCTGCCGTCAGCATCGATCAACGCCGCCCGTAGGTCACAGTACCAGCGTCAGAAACGCTTTGGTGACAAGCCGGCGCCGGACGCCACCTCTAAGGCAGCACCCCAGTCTGCTTATTCATCACCCAAGAAATGTCCCCAGTGTGGCCGCTCTACGCATACCAAGTCTGCCTGCCCCGCTGCTGGCAAAACTTGTAACGGCTGCAAAGCCACTGGACATTTTGAAAAAATGTGCCCGAAGAAATCCAAGCAGCCACGTGGTTCCAAGATTGGCCAGCTGAAGCTCCAGCAAGCATCATCCGGGCAACAAGGCACCGTGTCTGTGACGACTACGCTCAACACGGAGGAGACAGGTGCAGCCATTAACTGGATACCGGACACCGGCAGTGATGTCGACGCCATTGGTCTTCGTCATCTTGACCTTCTGGGTGGATTCCCAGAAAACCTGGCGGAGGACCAAGACGTTGTCACCGGTGTGAACGGTCAGCCTCTCGTATCCGTTGGCCAGATCAGTTCCAGTCTTGGGCTAGGCTCCAAGACTCACCGCACCACCATACACGTGTACTCCGAGCTGTCGGATGCCTTGCTCTCCCGGACATCCCTGTGTGCGCTCGGATTGCTGCCGCCCAACTGGCCTTCTGTTTGCCGAGTTGAGCGCAAACCAGCACCTGAGCTCACCGCCGACCAGATTCGCACTGAGCTGCTGGAGGAGTTTTCTGACGTGTTCGACTCTGACAGTCTGAAGCCCATGTCTGGTCCGTCAATGGACATTCAGCTCGAACCAGACGCTACACCTTCCTGTGTTCATCACGCTAGACCAGTGCCCTATGCGTTTCGGGACCAGATTAAGGAACAGCTTGACAACATGGTGAAGGATGGCATCATTGAGCCTGTCTCTGAACCCCGCGACTGGTGCCACCCTATTGTTATAGTCGACAAGAAGGGCACCACTGAGAAGCGTCTAACGGTGGACTTCAAGAAGTTGAACGATCAGATCCAACGACCCACGCATCCGACACAGCCACCTCGTGATGTCGTCACCAGTGTCAGCGGTCGCTTCTTTACGAAGCTCGATGCTCGCCATGGCTACTGGCAAGTGCCACTCAGCGAAGCAGCGCGGCCATTGACAACGTTTATCACTCCATGGGGCCGGTATCAGTACTTGCGCAATCCGCAGGGCCTCATCTCGGCCGGAGACGAGTATAACCGCCGTATGAGCACGGCATTCGACAACATCACCAATTTCAAAAAGGTCGTCGACGACTGTCTCGTCTATGATGATGACCTTGGTGACCATGTGGCACGCGTCCGGCGCGTATTGTTGTGTGCGCGCGAGCACGGCGTAACCCTTAGCGCGAAGAAGTTTGTGTTCGCTGCTACCGAGATCGAGTTCTGCGGCTACATCCTGAATGCTGACGGTTGGACTGTCGATGACGCTAAGCTCTCCGCTATCCGCGACTTCTCCACCCCGACGAATCGGACCGACCTCCGATCGTTCATGGGCCTCGTAAATCAGCTTGCTGAGTTTACACCTGCTATCGCCGAGCTGGCGACACCGCTTCGTGGTCTGCTGAAGACGTCTGCTGTTTTCCAGTGGGAAACGCCACACACCGATGCGTTCAACCGTGTGAAGAATGCTCTGGTCGAACCCCCCATTCTGGCGTATTACCAACCTGGTCTGGAAACACGTCTGGAAACAGATGCATCCCGCACGAAAGGTCTCGGCTATGCACTGTTCCAACTGCACCCGTCTGGCTGGCGCCTCGTCCAGTGTGGTAGCCGCTTTATCACCGACACTGAAAGCCGCTACGCTATGATTGAGCTTGAATGTCTTGCTGTGGTCTGGGCTGTGCGCAAGTGCCACCTGTACCTTGCCGGCAGCAGATTCGACCTCATCGTAGACCACCAGCCCCTGATTCCGATCTTCAACACGTATAGCCTGGATCAGGTCGAGAATCCTCGTTTGCAGCGTCTCCTGCTGAAGCTTCGGCCGTACCAATTTCATGCCTCCTGGAGACAAGGAAAGCTGCATTATGCCGCCGACGCTCTGTCTCGAGCACCCGTCTCCGACCCACAAGCATCTGACCTGCTTGGAGAAGACGACCTGCCATCTGGTTCTGCTATTCGTGCGTGCCTCCGTGCTGATGACTCTGGTTCGATGTCAGCATTACGCTATGCGAAGCTCCAAGATGCGTGCGCCTCGGACTCTGAGTATCAAGATCTCCTGCAGATGGTACTCACCGGCTTCCCGCGCTCCTGTTCCGACCTTCCACGGCATCTGCAGCCCTATTGGAATGGACGCGAACACCTATCTGTCGACTCCGCCGTCGTACTGAAGGGCAATCGCATCGTAGTACCTGCTGCTCTACGTGCATCTGTGCTGCACGATCTACACGCTGCACACCAAGGAATTGACCGCACCAAGCGCCGCGCGCGTCAACTAGTGTACTGGCCTGGTTTGAACTCTGAGCTTGACCGCCTTGTCCGTGCATGTCAGCCCTGTCGTGAGTTCCAGCCATCTTTGCCGAGAGAACCGCTGCAGAGTGACCGTCAACCGTCAATGCCGTTCGAGAGTGTCAGCTCTGACCTCTTCCATTGCCAAGGTTGGGAATACCTTGTGTTGGTCGATCGACTCACCGGTTGGCCGTGTGTTGCAAAGATAGGCCGCACAGCCACATCTTCTGACGTGGTTCGTCAACTTCGTCGCTGGTTTACAGATGTTGGCGTTCCCAGTGCAATCTCAACCGACGGTGGTCCCCAGTATGCGTCGCGACGCTTCACTGAGTTCTGCGACCGTTGGCAGATGAAGCACATCACATCAACCCCGCACTTCCCGCAATCAAATGGCCATGCCGAGTCCGCGGTGAAGTCCATGAAGTACCTGATTGCGAAAACCACTCGTAATGGCGACCTGGACACCGATGCCTTCCAGCGTGGTCTGTTGGAATGGCGTAATACCCCACATCCGTCTGGACCCAGTCCTGCCCAGCTGCTATTCGGTCGTTCGCTCTCATCATTCGTGCTGGCGCATCACTCGTCGTTTGCCCAGGAGTGGAAACAGCGTGCTACCAGTATAGAGAGTTCTGATTCTCCACCTGTCCCGGATCCAGATTCGTCTCAGCCGCGCACGTTGTCTAAGCTCACTATTGGCATGCACGTAGATCTGCAAGATCCGCGCACCAAACGGTGGACAGGTCGAGGCATCGTTGTCGCCATTGGTACCCATCGAGACTATTACGTCAAGCTACGTAGTGGTCGTGTGTTTTGGCGAAATCGTCGCTTCCTACGGCCTTATGTCCCATTGCTGCCTGATTGCGTTTCTACTGATAGTGCGTCTGAACCTGCTGTTCCCGCACCTACTGAGCCTGTTGTTGCACCCCGTCGCAGCACCCGTAACCGCCGTCAACCTGACCGTTTGAACATTTCTGCACACCAAGGACAGTCATATGTTTGATTAGTTTTTCTTCTTCTGTAGTCTGTGCTACACTGTGACTGTTCTCGTTGCTTTGCCTCTTGTTCATGTTTTTTTTTTGTATCTTCATAGTTATTATGTTTAGATCATAGTCTGGCTTGTTCACCCATTATGATCTCGGAAGGGCGTGTTGTATTATTATGTACGCTATCCTATATGCAACCACCCGCGTGCATCTGTCTTATTGTACGCAGTTTACGTTAGCTTACGTCATGCATTGGTATTTGGCATGCACGCATGACTACACATTGAGCATGCTGATTCCGGTGTGCTGTTCTTTGTTTTGTTGTTCTTTTCCACTCGCTCCTCGATGGAGACTACTACAAAGTATTTATTAGAATAAACCAATACGTTTATCACAGCTGGCACCCTGCACGGCTCCCTTCTACTTGTGTCTGTGGTGCCACCTTCTCTGTTGAGCATGCTCTCTCTTGCCCCACTGGTGGTTTCCCGACGCTTCGCCACAATGAGGTACGGGACATCATCGCTGGCCAACTGAAGAAGGTGGCACACAGCGTAGAAGTAGAGCCTCATCTCCAACCCCTCACCGGCGAGCTTTTCCGCTACCGGACGGCGTCCACCGAGGATCAAGCCCGTCTGGATGTGGCGGCGAGTGGCGTGTGGGGAGGACGGTTTGAACGCGTTTATCTTGATGTACGGGTGTTTAACCCTTTCGCTCCTTCAAACCGTTCCTCTTCTCTCGCTGCTCGCTACCAGAGCCATGAGCAAGAGAAGCGTCGCAGGTATGGTCAGAGGGTGCAAGAAGTTGAGCGAGCCTCCTTCGTACCTGTCGTATTCTCAGCCACAGGTGGAGCCGGTCGAGCTGCTTCCGCTCTTCTCAAGCGAATTGCTGCTCTGTCTGCTGAGAAATCCGGAGAGCCATACGCAATGGTGATGGCGTTGCTGCGTTGTCGTCTTGGTTTTGGTCTCCTGCGTGCCAGTGTTGCCTGCCTTCGTGGTGCCCGGCGGATGCGCCGCGTCAATGATCAGTCTGCTGTCCTCGCAAACGCGGAGGCTGCATTGATTTAACTTTCTTTGCAACTCCTGCAGTCTAGGTACTGAGTATCATTGTTATCTTGTGTGTGTGTGTGTGTGTGTGTATGTGTGTATGCATGAGTCAACAGCGTTGATAAAGTTATTGTGTTTACCCCTCTTGTTTTCTCATCATTGTGTTGCTTTTAATTGTTATGAACCCTCTAAGATTCTCTAAATTGTCAGGATCGTACGACCACACGGCACGAGGACGACTGTTTTCCTTTACACAGTATATTTCACTTCATCTGATAATTAAACAATGAACACTAATAACACCAGCTATTTATAGCATGCAAAAAACAGCGTACATGCAAAACATAAGCAGATAAAACTGGACATAACAGCGTATACAGCAAAATGCACACAACGCATATAGCGTATGCCATGCAGCAACATCAGCGGTACGGCGGAGTCGAAATACAACATTTCAACGAATACAATGCCATAAGCGCGAAGGCCTTTCCCAATTGAGAACTGGTGGTTTACAACATTCTCCCCACCAAAGGGCTTCTCACCGCCGTACAACAATGCACACAAGTCAAAAACGATCCGGGGCTCTGACTACGCGCCCAGAACGCGTTATCTCCTGCTGCCGTGGTGGTGGTAACGGTGCTGACGGTTCATACGCTGGCTGCTGAGGGACGATAGCAGGTTGAGCGGTATCTGCAAGCCCAGGAGCCACGTCCTGTGACGATACTTCTAACGGCACTAACCTTTGGATCGGCCTCAACAGGGTACTGGTACTCAACTTAACCTTGGCAACACGACGCTTACCATCTCGACCAGGGAACAACTCGATGATCCGTCCCAAACGCCAGAACTGTTTGCGCTTGGTATCATCGAGAACAAAGACAACATCACCCACAGCTAAAGGGCGCGACATGGTCTGTTGGTGTTTGTTCAGCTGACTTAGGTACTCCACCTCCCAACGATTCTTGACATGCTCCAGTGTCCGACTGAGGTAACGCAATCTCGATGACATCTGCGCAGCGTCCAGGGTACCTGCTGGCTTCTCTGACGACATCCAGATGTCACCCATCATCATTGCAGGGGTTACTGGTGGCTCATCCAGGCTATCAGACACATAAGTTAGCGGACGGCTATTCACCACTGCTTCAACCTCATACAAGAGGGTCTCAAGCTCCTGGACCTTCAGAAACGCTGTTCCCATTACCTTTTTCAAGGCACTCTTTACTGTACCAACCATTCGCTCATAGAAGCCTCCATGCCATGGTGCAGCTGGAGGATTGAACATCCATGGCACACCCAGTTTGTCAGATGCCGCCTTGAACGTTGTAGCGTTGTCAGACCTGATCCGAGACGGCAAACTACGTCTCGCGACAAACTTCCGAAATGCCATCAAGAATGACTCGGTACTTAAACTATCGACCACCTCCAAGTGAACTGCTCTGGTGGTGGCACACACAAACAATGCTATCCATACCTTCGGAGATGACTCACCACGGCGCACGTACAACGGACCAGCATAGTCGATGCCGGTAGTTGCGAAAGGCCTCTCGTGAACAACTCGGTCTTCCGGCAACGGCGGGCAGACTTCTGAGGCAGCCTTAGCCTTGTAGCGGCGGCATGTAACACATCGCTGAGTAATGTTGCGTAGCGCCCGTCGACCACCGATAATCCAGAATTTCTGACGGATGAACGACAAGACTCCTTCTACACCTTGGTGCATCCTTTCAACATGCATTTTCTCCAACAGCAACTCGGTCAGATGATGTTTGCCTAACAGGACTGGGTGCTTGGCTCCATACGCCAACTCGCTGTGCTGAAGTCGTCCCCCGGCTCTGAGCACTCCATGCTCATCCAGAAACGGTGCAAGCTGATACACCTTCGACCCAGGCTTCACTGGTTGACCTTGCTTGATCAGCTCAAGATCCTCAGCGAAACATGCGGCTTGAACGATGCGGTACAATACGTTGTCTGCTGCAAAATAGAGTTCAGCACGAGGCTCAGTGTGCTTCCACTGCAACATCCGAGTCACCATGCCCTGTGCCCTCGACCATTTACTGAATCGGAGCCACCATTCCTTATCAGATTCTCGACTACAGGTGGTGGCTGACACTCGTACCTCTACACTGGACTCATCTGTAGCTGCGGTTGAGGATGCGGTGGGCCAGTCATTGGGCTCCGTGATCCAGGTTGGTCCGCCCCTCCAGAACGGACTACGGATCTGCTGTGCACTACTCCCACGCGACGGTAAATCTGCTGGGTTGTGAAGGCCCGGGCAATGGTTCCACACAATGCCGACCTTCTTCGATATCTCTTGGACTTGACTGACGCGGTTAGCCACAAATGTTTTCCATTTGTACGATGGATTACTGATCCAATGAACGGTAGTGAGACTGTCAGTCCAGCCATAGACTTGCGTGACGGTCACACGCAGCTCCTTCACCACAAACTCAGCGTAGCGAGCCGCTAGACATACTGCTTGTAACTCAAGGCGGGCTAACGTGGGCGGAGACACAGGTGCCACTTTGGCCTTGGCAAATACCAAGTGCGACTGTCCATTGACGACGGCATACAAACAACATCCAAACGCTTTCTCACTGGCATCGGCGAAGGCATGAAGCGCAATCGGCGTGTCAAGATTGCAGCAAATCCAACGTGGTATGTCAATGCTCACCACTTCGGCCAACTCTCCCCACCATTGCGCACATGCGGCTGCGATGCCATCAGGCAACATATCATCCTAGTCGCCTCCGACTTTCCAGGCTTGCTGTAGCAGTATCTTTCCCGGCACAACTGCCGGTGCTGCTAGACCTAGCGGATCAAACACTGACGCAACACACTTGAGGAGGGATCGCCGGGTCCAAACAGACGGCCTATCGGACTCGCCTAGCGCTGCTATGCTGAGCAAGTCATCACTGGTTTTCCATTTCAGACCGAGAACTTTATCTCCGGCCTCTGGATCGCACGGGATTTCGTTGCCTCGCCACTTGCGTAACTCCATGCCAGCATCCGTAAGCACACGCACGCTGAACTCTTGCATCTCCTTAGCTTCCGAGGCATTTGAGACACTAGAGACCAAATCGTCAACGTAGAAACTCGTGAGCAAGAGATCAATACGATCTCGCTCTTTGGGTGCAGACAACGCCCGTAGCTCCTTCAAGTGATGCTGAATCACCGCAGTAAGCATGTATGGCGAGCAGTTTACGCCAAATGGCAGTTTCGTTAGCCTCCAGGTTAACAGTTCATCGCTGTCGCTTCGACCGGGCCACAAGAAACGCAGGTACGGACGGTCTTCGGGATTAACCGCGACCATGAAGAAAGCCTTGCGGATGTCCGCTTGCAGCGCGCTCTTATATTCACGGAACCGTAATAGCATACCTGCGAGACTCGGCAATAGCGACGGTCCAGGGTCAACCATGTCGTTCAACGACTTGCCATCTGGAGCCGTCGCCGAGGCATTGAACACCACTCTTAACTTCGTGGTTGCAGCGTGCTCGCGGAATACACCATGATGCGGTACATAGTACCCGGCATCGCTCTCACATGGCTCCAGCTCAATTGCTCCAAGCTCACGGTACTCCCTGATCAGCACATCATCATAGAGCGCACGCTTCCCACTCCTCTTCAGCTTTTCAAGAAGCCGCGTTGCGATGACTCTAGCTTGAGTAAAGTTATCCGTTGGGCGACGCTCATTTCGCCACAAGAGACCCACTTGGTACCCGCTGCCCTGGCGACATAGCGGGAACGATGGCAGGTGCTGATGTTGTTCTGGAGGTTCATCCAACTGCCATAGTTGTTCAATGTGGGCTGTGACACATGACACGGTCACCGGCTGACTGTTTCGACTTGGTGCAGACGCTGGACCAGATAATACATTACCGATCTCTGTGTTCCACACCGTCTCACCATTAACTTCCTTCTTGCTGTGCAGTACCGCGTTGATATAGTCTGCACCAATCAGCATATGTATTTCGTCTGATGTCCCTTGTTGAGGCTTGTCACTCAGCTCTACTCCCCAACTGTGCCACTGCGCAATGGTCTGCGGACTGGCGCACTTCAGGTCCAGCTCAAGCGTTGGTTTCACGAACGCGCGTACCCGAATGCTAGCGGAGCTACCCTGGATCGTGATGGCGTACTTATCCATGCGCTGTTGGGTTGGTTCCGCGCCGAACGGCTTCACCTCTACATTTTCAACCCCAACGTGTTCTGCATCGATTGCTGACACCAACGCTGCAGTCACGAATGACGCCTCAGCACCCGAGTCCAGGAACACTCGAACCTTCGCGTTTCGAGTTCTTCCCTCAACTCGTGCCACTCCGGTCATCAGCCGCACACTTGGCGAGTGTAGACAGCACGACCCAACATTCTTCTCCGTAACTATCTCAGTCGGTTTCTCCCGGCTGTAACCTGCTCTATCCAACACATCATGTATTAGCAGGTGGTGTTTCCTCTGGCATTTCGTGCATCTCGAGCCTGACCGACATTCTCTGGCCATATGGCCATACTTAAGGCAGTTCCAGCAGAGTCTCTCTCGCTGCAGAAAACCCTTTCTCTCTTCCTGTGGCAGCGACTTTAGCTGCTTCTCTGCATCTGCGACCGATATCGCCATGCACTGTGCCGACGCCGTGGGCCTTGGCACGGATCGTTCTACTGGCTTCCTGGCAGTATCACCCTGTCGTCCGTGCGCGACCTGGTAAGACGCGCCGTGCTCCTGTACCTGGCGCAGTGACATCCCGTAGCACTGCCGTTCGACCAGGTACGTCTTCATCTCAGGTCCGCATTGCTCCAAGATTACCTGCTTTGCCATTGCT
Source organism: Sycon ciliatum (assembly GCF_964019385.1). Classification (NCBI taxonomy): domain Eukaryota; kingdom Metazoa; phylum Porifera; class Calcarea; order Leucosolenida; family Sycettidae; genus Sycon; species Sycon ciliatum. The sequence goes on from NC_088643.1 coordinate 1,364,219, forward strand.
TGCAGCACCGGGGCCATTTTACCTATATCGGCGCTATACTTGGTGCCCACCTCGCCATCTTCTGTCATAGCGAGTGTGGCCCACACCTCTACCTCTCGGCAAACACGGACAACGTATTGATGAAACGACTCATCTGACCGCTGCTTGCCTGTCAGCAATGTCTTCCACGCTTTATCCGGAGTCTTTCCGAGCGAGGCAAGCAACTCTCGCTTTGCTTCCTCGTAATTGTTGCATCCAATACATATCCTCTCCGCTTTGCTACCCGCTAGCGCGATGCGCAGTCGCAGCAGCCATTCGCTTTCTTCGAACTCGTTCTTGGAACAGATGTCCTCGAACAGGTCAAGATAACGCTCCAATGGCTGCGTTCCATCATATGAGGGGATTTTCATCACCGGTTGACGCCCACCGCTGTGACTGGGAGATTCCTCTGTACCTCCCATCGCGGCTTTACCCTCACCCTCCTGCGCATTGGCGATGCGCTCGTTAATCTCCTTTAGTGTTTTGGCAAACTCGGTGCGGAGCGCCTCCTCTCGCCGTCTGGCACTGCGCTCCTCACGCTCCGCGTACTGTTGGAGCCTCTGCTCCACATGTACCTTCAACAACTCGCCTTCTAATCCTAACCGCTCTCCATTGTCGATAAAGCTGGCTTCCAAATTGTTCCATAGTTCCTCTGCCATGCTCGCTCCTATCCTGGCGTGGTCGCCAAATGTTATGAACCCTCTAAGATTCTCTAAATTGTCAGGATCGTACGACCACACGGCACGAGGACGACTGTTTTCCTTTACACAGTATATTTCACTTCATCTGATAATTAAACAATGAACACTAATAACACCAGCTATTTATAGCATGCAAAAAACAGCGTACATGCAAAACATAAGCAGATAAAACTGGACATAACAGCGTATACAGCAAAATGCACACAACGCATATAGCGTATGCCATGCAGCAACATCAGCGGTACGGCGGAGTCGAAATACAACATTTCAACGAATACAATGCCATAAGCGCGAAGGCCTTTCCCAATTGAGAACTGGTGGTTTACAACATAATGTTTAATCTTGCCCGTAAAAGAGGCTGTTTTTGATGTAAAAAAAAAAAGCCACCAAGGCCGCATGCACCTGGCCACGACAAACGTACGCAAAAGCCAAATCACCGTAGAGAGGAGACATCGCGGTACACAGCACCGAAAACACCCAAGAGTGCACCTGGACTCGTAGGACGACCCCGCGTGACGGTGTACTACATTGGAAATGTTGACCCGGACTGCGATGCGGATTCAATAGCTGAACACTGCAAGGCACAATGCGTATCTGTAGTACAAAGCGTCGTGTACACCTCCGTCCACTTTAAAACAGCCTCTGCTCGTATTACAGTCTTGGTCACGGACGCCAAGAAGGTCGCGGAAGAATCGTTCTGCCCTGATGAAGTTGGCCGTACTGTAAGAGAGTGGCGATTTGGTACAGAGGCCTGGGCTCTCAAACCCGTTAAAGCATAATGGCTCAAACCACTGACCCACTCCCCTTGAACCCGCATGCTCCAGCCTTTACACCATCGTCTCCTCTTCAACCGTCGGCCCCCGTAAGCTGTTCATATACCCACATAAAGGTTGGCCACATAAATATTTGCAGCCTTAGACACAAAACACACATTATTGCTAAGTTAATAGACCAACATGCCCTGGATCTTCTGGCAGTTACTGAAACGTGGCTTGACTCCAGCATCTCGGACAACGAGGTCTCGGTGCCGGGAGCAATTCTTTTCCGTCGTGATCGGCCGTGCGCTGAGGGCTGCTCATGCTTGTCCTCCTGCAGCCCCTGCAGGAAAGGAGGGGGAATTTGCATGTACGTGAACGACCAAGTTAATGTGACTCCTGTCTTGACCCACTCGCATGCCAGTCTAGAATTGATGTGGCTCAGAACCGGCACAGTCAATGATGGTGTTTTGTTCGGTTGCATATATCGGCCCCCATCCGAGCCAGTGGAGTACTGGACTCGCCTTGCCACAACCACAGAACAACTGGACAGCGAACATGTTGTATTATTAGGCGACGTCAATGTAGACTTCCTGCATCAGGCATCCAGCGTTTTCCAACACCTCAAGAACACACTTTTACTCCCGTGCGGGATGGCCAACAAAGTCCAGGACGCAACCAGAATCACTGCCTCGACACGCACGTCGATTGACTGCATACTGACGAACATAGACCTCGTCACGTCAGCATCCGTTATAGACTGTGAGTTCTCAGACCATCGCCTGGTCCTCAGTACTGTCCCATTGCCCACAGCGGGCACACGGAACTCCGACACCGATGGTCAGCAACCAAGCAGACAACGAAGAGACTACTACCGAGGCTTCGACGCAGACCGCTTCTGCGGTATGTTGTTGTCTTCCAATCTTCATCACTTTGCAACCACTGACACTGACCTGATGTTAGACGAATGGGCCGAGAAATTTAATACTGCACTTGATATTGCAGCGCCTTATGTGCCCAGGAAGCGACCGAAGCGGAATCGGAAGACTTGCCCTTTCATGACCAAGGCTCTTCTTGACTTGATCAGGGAACGCAAATCAGCCTTCAAGAAGTTAAAAGCAGCCAACTTTCGTGACATGGTCATAATGGCGCAGTTCAAGAGATTACGTAGTCAGTCCAACAAATTGTACCGTCATCTTCAGAATCGTTACTTTGCGGATCGGTGCAGGACGTATGAACGGGAACCTCGACAGTTCTGGAAAATATTGAACACGATCACAAAGCGTACGCCACAGAGGCAAACAGTTACTATCCCAACTGAGAGACTAAACGATTACTTCCACGCTATTGTCACCAATAATCATGCTACCTATGATCTGCCAATGGGTCCGGCTAACTCTACGGACCTCAGCACGTTCGAGGCGGTAACTGTCTCAGAAGTGAAAAGGCTAATCAGTGCCCTCCAGAGCCGCAAAGATCCTGGCCCGGACGGAATTATGCCTTTTTTGCTAAAGGTATCGAAAGACGTAGTCGCCCTTTCACTTACCATTTTGTACAACACTTCCCTCTCTTCTGGACACTTTCCATCCCGGTTCAAAATTGCCCACATCACCCCGATATTGAAGTCAAAACAAGGCCCCCGTAATTGCCCTTCCAATCACCGCACGGTGTCTCTAACATCTATTCTCGCCAAACTCCTTGAGCAGCTCGTGTTCTCTCGTCTCCAGGTGTTTTTCCAAGAACGTTGCCCATTCCATGAAGATCAATTTGGTTTCCGGAAGCACCGGTCGACCGAGCAACTCCCCACGAAGGTAACGAATGATTGGCTGCTAGCCCGCGAAGCGGGTCTGCATACAGCTGTTGTTTGCGTTGACCTGAAGAAGGCGTTTGATACCGTGCAACACCAGCAACTTCTCATCGCAATCGCGGCCGTGGGTATTTCTGGCAGAGCGCTGGATCGGTTGCAGTCATACCTCCGTGGACGGCAGCAGCGCGTGGTTACCTGCATCGGAACGTCTCCTCTGGTACCAGTTACTAGTGGCGTACCTCAAGGCACCATTCTGGGCCCTGTGCTCTTCAATTTATATGTGCGGAAGCTGCCGCTCACAGCTGATGCTCTTTCCTGCAAGCTGCCGATGTTCGCGGATGACATGACGCTGTATGCCAGTAGAAGGTCGCCAAATGAAGCTGTCGGTGCCATCAACAAGGTACTTTCAGTGCTTGCTCTAGATCTTGCGGACCTAGGGTTGTCAGTCAACTCTGCCAAAACTGTCGCCATGTTCATTTCCAAACTCCCCCTGCACCTGTCTGTTCCTGTGATACTCAACGATCAGGTATTGACCCGCGTTACCAGCACCCGAATCCTGGGGGTCATCATTGATGACCGCCTAACGTGGTCGCCTCACATTGACTTTGTAATTCGCAAGACATGTGCTAAGATTGGCGCTCTTCGTCGGTCCTTTCGGCAATTGAGCAGGAAGGCCAGGAGGCAATTTATTGTATCAGTCATTCTACCTGATCTTTTGTACTGTTGTTCGTGTTTTGTAACGAAGCTGTCCGCTAAGGACCGCCAAAGGCTCTCTACTGTGTTCCGCCGTGCTGTGCGAGCTGCCTGTGGTGCTAAGTCACAGGACGACATCACGCCATTATTGACCACATTGGCGATTTATCCATTTGAACACTATAATTACTCAATCTGCGGACAGAACTGTTTCGTCCTTTGTGGACTCGTCAGCGCAGCACAGAGGAAATGAGGCCGAACCTGATAGCATTGGAAATAAAAATTTCCAATCAGGCCCGAACGTACCTTGCCAGAGTGCTCAAACTGACAAGTCAGTGAGCTCTGCATAACGCAAACAGCAAAGGCACTACCCCACGCAAGAGTGCTCAACTGCTACAAGAGCAGGAGCGAACACTATAATTATGATTCTCAACTTTGCCCAGTTTATTCATAGAAATCATGTCATCATCTCACTGCCTACCCTAACGAAATTGTTTCCACCGATCACAACAGGCCTTAGAACTAGAAGCCACTCTAATAGGCCTTGACAGATTATGCTAGCATAATGTTTCGCATAATTCCTACCAAAACCGAATAATCGCATAATTCGAGGCAAATTGCATACGAATCGCATAAAATTGGAATAATCCGCCTGTTCACATCAAATTCCATACAGTTGTACATGTTCTACAAGTACAAGTACATGTAGATGCACCAGGAAGGTGTAGGTTTACGACTCCCTTGATAACATGTCCAGTCCACTACAATCAGTGACGGTCGTAGCTAGGTCGGACGGTGCGTTGACCCCGTTGAACTTTCGCTACTACAGTACAACGCCCTCTACAAAAAAATAACCTGTTATTTTGAACAGAACCATCATACATTAGCAGCATATGTGAGAATAATGCGGCATAATAATTATGATAACTTTTAGCATAAAAATAGCATAATTCTGCAATTTTTTCAGCAATGCGAAAAGCATAATTTCACGAAAATATTAGCATAATCTGTCAAGGCCTACAATCTAATGCTTCCATTGCCATATCTAAGCACCGGACAACTGATGGAGTAAATTCTTTTTCTAATCGTGCCGCAATTTTCTTTAATACACTACCTGCCGAGTGGCGCAGACACCACCGTACCTCTACATTTGCAAACCAACTCAGGGATCTTTTTAAAGACCCAGTGGCGTTTAAGAAGTATTTTGACCTTCTTTTTGGAATCTGTTGAGTTTCTCGATGATCTTGATAGTTCTTGTACTAAGATTGAAGTTGACTTGGTGTTTGATTACTTTACTGCTTGATGTCTGAATTCCAATTTTTTCTATTTTTTTCTTTTCTTTTCCTTTCCTTTCCACTTATCCCGTTATCGGCCCTCTTAAGAGTTGTGTGTATCACTGTTGAGGCATCCGATGGTAAATAAAATAAATACTACTACTACTAAGGCCAAACGGGCAATGGTGCCCAATTCTATGGAAGCGAATTTCAAATGGGAGAGAGCAACGGGGGGAGAGAGAGAGAGAGAGAGAGAGAGAGAGAGAGAGGGGGGGGAGGGAGGGAGGGAGATGATAAGCAATTTTGCAGCGTCAACAGAGCGATTTTGCAGTATCAATAGAGCGATCCAAGCACATTTCAAGCCGTCTTACTCACAGCAAGGTGATGTAACCAGTGAAACTGACTGATTTGGCTACTGGGGGCGGGGTTACAACTGGTGGCGAAGTAAAAGTCACCCCTGCATACGACAAGAGTGGGTTGCTATGCACCCACATACTGAGGCAATAGCAAAGTCACACCTTAGTGGATCCAAAATAGAAATCTGATGTCAACTTAGTACTCCCTGGCCGTTTTGACGTCATCACTTTCAAGCCCTATTATCTGCGAAAGGTGGCTGCGACTTTAGGGCTGAATTTCCACCTTTTACAGAAATTTTCAGCCGATTCTGCCCGCGGAACCTCGCGTGGCGATTGTAGTGTGGAACAGAGGGGCTTCGCGTCAGCATGCGTTTCTGACTCACGCAACGCGGACGCGAGCCGCAGTGGAACCCGGCCCTTAGTTAGTGCCCAGGTGTACAGCGAAAGACTTGCTGCTCCCTAAGCTGGCTGGGTGAGGGCCCTGGTGCGGATGAGGTTGTGAATCCATGGCCGCCAGACTTGTACTAAGTTGTAGGTAACCAGTGCCTGCTCCAGCGCCGGGTGAGCCGGGTAATCCACCGGGTTGGGTGGCGCTTGGACCCGGTTGAAAATATTATAGTACCGGGTCACCTGTAACCCGGTTGGTACTTTACACTTTAGAACTTTGAAAGGACTGACCACATGGCTTGTATGTGTCAGATACTTCTTCTTCTTTCGTAATTTTCTAATTCCTGCCCTCTCTTTTCTAAATGCGGCTTATCCATTCGCCTTTATGTCATTGGACCTAGTTCCCGTTTATTGTCCGAATTAAAATAAACCAACCGACCAGTTAAAGCATGTGCCTCGGCTGGTGAGACAGCGCCAGGTACATGTGTACCCGGTTACGACCCGGTTGAAATGGTTGCGCCAGGTACACGTGTACCCGGCTGTCCTACAATCCTAGAGCAGACACTGGTAACGTCTCTGAAACCATCGAAGCAATCGTGGAGCGCAAGGTCTCCGGAGTTATAGCTGACGTTGGTGACGCAGATGTCGCCAATGACTCGCGTTCTCTGCTTCCTGCTCCGCTCGCCGCGCTCGGGGTAGAATGGCAGGATTCAGCGTGGTGAAGTACACTGAAACAGGCGATCGGCGAGGGCAGCTTTCCTGCCCGAATTATTCAAACTGAAGAGCGAGAGTTCGCTGCGGAGACGCAGAACCGTCATGGCGCGAATTTCACTGACAGTAAAGGCAGCCATGGCTCCCGACAACAAGGATGAGAACGAGGCAAAGCACAAGGATGAGAACGAGCAAAATACAAACTGTGAAACACTGAAACAGGCGATCGGCGAGGGCAGCTTTCCTGCCCGAATTATTCAAACCCAAGAGAACTGTGAAACACAATGATCTGACAAGAGTGATCCACACACAGAACGGATCGAAATTATAATGACTAAAACACTACGAGCAAGCAAGAATGATCGTGGCACAGAACGGATCGAAAATTAATAATAGTGAGGTTTTGCATTCCGAATTTCGGTACAGCCTTCTTCGGTCATTTGTCGAACATCAAAATGTCGAATTTTCGCACCAACGTTTGTTTTGCAAGTCGAAAATGATGTGTTTTCATTTCGTGAGCCCCAGCATCAGCAACGTCCTGTCCCGTGCTCCTTTTCTTGCTGATTCCAACGAACTTTGATCGCCCAAAGAGTCGAGGGCCAAACCTGCCTCCTCAGTCGCCTCAGAAAAACCAACTGGCAACTCCATGGCCAAGTCAAATTTTATGCGTGTCGCCATAGTCTTTTCAGCCACACAGATGACGGTGAGGACACTCCCGGCGAAAGAGAGTCGACAGGCAGTGGAGAGGAGCAATCAGAGGTAGCTGACGATGCTATGTCGCCAAAGACGCCTGCCAAGCGAGGCCGAGATAAGAAACCTCTTTGAATAAATCACGCGCTAGCGCTCTTCTACAAGAAAATGCATCCGAAAAATATTTTCGGCAAAGTGAGCTTTTTCCGAACAAACACGCCGAATCTTCGTGTGCATTTTCGACCTCGCTCCCACGTGCCGAATCTTTTTGCCGAATTTCGGAATGCAAAACCTCTCTATTCTAGCAGAGCAAACTCTAGCAAGACATGCAACGATGCATCCCACCCACGTTGAGCTACAAGCAAACGTCATCATAACGCCGCCACACGCTTTCCACATCGGAGGCGAGCGACACGCATGAACTCCACACGCCGCGCGCCGCCGCACGCTTTCCACATCGGAGGCGAGCGACACACATGAACGCCGGTTACTTTAGCATGACACGTTGAGTGCCCACGACCAATGCCGCCTACGTTGAGCGTCGCGCATGAATGAATGATTATGTCCCGTTGAGTGCCACGCGCGTTGAATGACACAGTCATGCCACGACGCATAGAGTACCATGTGAGCATGCACCAAGGCGTGTGACCGACATGGATACCGTGGTGTCCAGCGCACGTGACTGTTGCCAGCAGCAAAGCATGAGCATGCATGTGCAGTAAAGCGCAGGCAATCATAGCATGCAGCATAGTTTGAGTGGTAGCACGAAGCAGCCGCGTGCACCTATTAATGTGCATTATTACTATATAAATGCTACAGTAATACATGTCAAACAAGTAACGTAGTTGCGTGATGTCTGTGGCCTTCATCCTATTCATATCACAACTTGGTGCTCTTACTAGTACAGTTTATTGGACATTTGAAACCCTTTCACTGCGGCGGTTATTACGAGTTTTCAGGCAGCTTGATGACGTAGGAACGAGGTTGCGTACATCTACTGTATAACACCTTTATTTCGGTGTAATTTAAATTTCGGTAACTTCGGTACTGGTCCTGGATCACCTAATTTAACATTACACCTAAATTTTCCGAAATACCAAAAATATGTAAAAATCATGAAAATCAGTGTCAAATTAAAAAAAATCAACTTGTATATGTACTGGTATACCGGTAGTACATTGTACATACATAACATGTACCGGTATTATGTGGAGCCTTTTGGCCTTGGCGGAGATATTAGTGCAAGAGCGTTTTTTTTTTTTTTTTTTGGTGCCATGCATACTGAATTTATCCTTACACCGAAAGGTCAGGGGTTGGCTTTTACCGAAATTTTACAACACCGAAAATAAGGTGATATACAGTACTCTCTGCTATGTAGTCACTTGAGTGAGTGAAGACTACTTTAAGATAATTAAAATTATTAAATAATTTACAATAAAAATAGAACTGTTCTTCTAGCGCTCACAACATGTACAACAATAACAAGCAGATAGCTGTACGTGTGTGTTTAGAAGATCAGCGAGAATCAGTAAAAACAGGAGACTGCAACTGTCATCGCGCGTAGGTAGGTCTACGCGGCATGGCGCCTACGTTATTACGGCTACATCATACATGCGGCTGACACAAGCAATTAATTATTTAGCAAACCATGCATGCTGATTGCATGCCAAGTGTGCAGCGCGCGCACAGCATGCCACGTCTCGACCGCTCTTGCTTATTGTGCAAAGGGTCTATTAACGAGTTACGTAGGCGCCATGCCGCGTAGACCTACCTACGCGCGATCACCGTTGCAGTCTCCTGTTTTTACTGATTCTCGCTGATCTTCAAAACACACACGTACAGCTATCTGCTTGTTATTGTTGTTTATGTTGTGAGAGCTAGAGGAACAGTTCTATTTTATTGTATTCTTTTCAAGTTGAGCATTCGTCTTCCACTCTATCGTGATAACTGGCATACTGATTAGGCAGTGCTAGTAATAGCAACATCCACTGTCTGTTTCGAGTAGTACTGTAGTCTCAGTCTGTGTCATCCGAAGAGCAGGATTGCCTTGTCGTCGTGCATACCGCAGTAGCTGCTGTCCGACACATTTTGATCAGAATGGCAAAGAAAAAACAATCCTAAAGTAAGCGTCACAAGGAGGTGGGACGTAAGCGAGAGGAGCGCTCGGCAAAGCCAGCTTTGAAACATGAGAGACAAAGCAAGAGAGAAAACTACCTGGAAGAGGACGATGTTGAATTCATCAGCTTTGCTAACCAGCTGCAGGCAAAAGGCTTGAAAATCAAGGATGTCCCGGGAGATGGGTAAGTACGCAGTGCAAATTGTGCACAATCAATGTACTACAGTGTATAGTGTGCATGGTATCCGGTACGCTGAAGCAAAACCAAGAGTAGATTTTTGTCATGGTGCAAATAATCCCTGGAAATAGCGCTGGTCTCTGTTATAATATCAGCCTATTCAATATCACCTTCTCTGATGAGCCTTATGAAGGCGAAACAGCTGTCAGGAAGAATTTCAGTATCTACCTTCCTTGTATTGCTGTTGGTGTGTGTATTGGCTACCGAGGTAGCAGTGAGTCAGCTGTGAGAGCGCATGGAGGAGAGGGGAGGAAGAGTTCTTTACATTTTATTGGCCGAATAGTACCGTTCACCATTTGAAATTGAGTAGAGTGGTTGTTGGAAAAAGAAAGGAGAGTAGATGATAGTTTCCGAACGCAGATCTACCAGTTTCGGTAGAACGTCGATTTTACTGTACGATAATATTATGATATTTTGTGGGAAACAGCTCTCATGGTCCCACAAGGACAGAAATGCCGTACCTCTACCGACTTCTACCAGCCTCAAACCTGGTAGAGCCGGTAGAGGAAAGCAGAATCTACCATTTGGTGTAGAAAAAAACCCAACACATCTACCGAATATCCATCAGTTCGAGGGAAAGTTGCAAACGGGAAAGGTCTGAAGAAAAAAGTTGACTGTCACCACCAGGACTCGAACCATGGACCCTGGCTTAAGAACATCTACCATGCTGGATAGGCCCGGGCGGACAATGCTAGTTATTTTGCGTGATAATGCCAATGGCAATGCCAGAAAAACTGTATCATAATGCTACTTATAATGCTGCTGTTCCTCTGTAATGCCAGCAATTCACCAGCAGTAAGTATGAAAAATGGCTTGGTTTGGGCAGTATTGTGCACGTTTCGTAGTTCTACGTAGACAGCATGGAAAATACTAATCATGATCATAATGCTTATTGTATGCTGCTATTGCTTCATACAATCCCTTGCACCTAGCTGTCCAGCGAGGAAAGTCTCGAGTGGAGGTCTCTCGATCTGCTCGCTCATTCGCCTGGCATTCAGTAGCACTTCATCGCCAAGGACTTCAATGCAAAACAGTTTTCACACTGCGCTTCAAGGCTTTTTCCTCGTGAACTTGCTGCAAACGTATGAGCTCTGCTGCGCGTGTTCCCTTTGTGTGAGGCCCAGAAACAGCTAGTATCTCCGTACTTCGATTGGCTGGATCGATGTCGTCCAGGTTCTCCTCACTATCGCCATCACGACTCTAACTGGACACGATTTCTTCACCATTTTCCGCAAGCAGCAGCTAGGGCAGAAATTTCGCCATCCCTGAGTGTAGCAGATGGAATCCGTTTGATCAGCTCAAAAACTCTTCGTTGTGACTAGAGGAGTAGCAGGGAATATTCTACCGGAAGCCCTTTGATTTCCTTGACTGCTGAAACCCTTCCGGCCATGACTGCTACTTGTTCAAACAAGCTAGGTTCTCTTTGGTTCCACTTCACTGCACTCGACCGTCCACGCGACACAACCTTTTTACAAAACATCATTTTTCTCAAAAAAATGATTTTCACCCTAACTATAAGTAACTAAGCCTGGTTTTCGCAGAAGTAAGGGCCATTTGAGTATAATGCCACTTTTGTGGAAATGTAGTCGGTCTTTGCTAATTCGTTTCAAATTCAATGTATCTCTTAGTTGTCGTCACCCGTCCTCTATAGTTTTACCTCGTTCTGGCGCCCATTTCCTTAAATCCCCTCTCTTCAGTTTATCTGTGCAATGGAACAAACTTCCAGAACGCATCCGCTGCGTTCAGTCCTCTGTCAATTTTCGCATTGCTCTAAAGGCTCATTACTCTCAGCATAGATATTCTCTGACTGGAATTCCGAACTTTTCCGTTTGAGAAATTTTTTTCCTTGAAATTAATCCTTGCTGGGTTTTTTTCATCTAAATGTCCCGCTATTATCTGCAGAGGTGATTTCTTCCCTCGTCGATTTCTTTCCTGCTTTTATACCTCGATATTTAGGTACTTGTTTCTTTCTTCCCATGCTTCATCTTCCACTCTCCTCTCCCCCATTTCCCCATTTTTCTTGCGATATTTATGTGGGAGACTTCCGTGATAAGCATCCATTTGCTTTTGGAGAATCCTTTTAAATAAATACAATACAAAATAGTGTTATAATGCTAGCATAGTGCCCGTTGCAAATCGCACACTATAATGCTACTTATTATGCTAGCAGTATCCGCCCAGGCCTAATGCTGGATGACATAAATGTGCCAGCATTTGAAAAAAATTGGGCCCTCTATTGTAGTATTGAATAGTGTCTTCATGTATACCCTGGTGTTGATGTGTCATCCTTGTTGTCAATACCGCTACCCGCATCAGTATACCCTGGTGTTGATGTGTCATCCTTGTTGTCAATACCGCTACCTGCATCAGTATACCCTGGTGTTGATGTTTCATCCTTGTTATCAATACCGCTACCTGCATCAGTATACCCTGGTGTTGATGTGTCATCCTTGTTGTCAATACCGCTACCTGCATCAGTATACGCTGGTGTTGATGTGTCATCCTTGTTGTCTATACCGCTACCTGCATCAGTATACTCTGGTGTTGATGTGTCATCCTTGTTGTCAATACCGCTACCTGCATCAGTATACCCTGGTGTGGATGTGTCATCCTTGTTGTCAATACCGCTACCTGCATCAGTATACGCTGGTGTTGATGTGTCATCCTTCGTATCAATACCGCTACCTGCATCAGTATACCCTGGTGTTGAAGTGTCATCCTTGTTGTCAATACCGCTACCTGCATCAGTATACCCTGGTGTTGATGTGTAATCCTTGTTGTCGATTCACATTGTTGTCACTGGTACCTTCAGGAATTGTCTGTTCCGCGCGCTGGCAGATCAATTGGACGGCGACAGGGCAAGGCACGACCAACACAGGCAAGAAACTGTCCACAACATGATTGACCACCGCCAAGTAGTGAGAGCTTTATTTCATTAGCCAATGCCTTCCTGAAGCCGTAGAGCCGTCACTTGTCAATGACCAGTAGTGGTATTAATTTTCTTACCATCGGATGCCTCAACAGTGATATACACAACTCTTAAGAGGGCTGATAACGGGATAAGTGAAAAGGAAAAGAAAAGAAAACTAGACAATATTTGATTGAGAATGCAGTGATCCATGTGGATGGTTTTTGTTATTTGCCAGGTGTGTGAGGGGTATGATGACCGTGGTCTGTTGTTGTGTGCCTGTATTGCTATGATGTCAAGCAGAAGAATGGCAAGAAGAGATGCTCCCATCCGCAGTACGGCCGAAAGAAGAAGAGCAAGCCGGCACCGGCACGGAAGAGAAAAGATTTCGCTGCGCGTGTCCTGACCCGGCTGGAGAAGGATAAAAGTGTAGGTCCATGGTTTCATTCTTTCTTTGCATTGCGTTAACCTGTGTCTCGTGGAGTGCGACGACTGGTTTGATTGCAAATGCATGTTTTAGATTTGTTTCTAACTTGATTGTTTCTTCGGAGTTGAATATCATGAGCAAGAAATCAGCTTTAGTGCAGCCCTTCACAATCAAAATCTAGATGAACAGTTATGATATTCTTCTCAAAAGCCATATTTAGCCATTTTACCCACAAAATGGCCCACATGGGAAATTTCGTAATCAATAATTTGGTCGAAATTCGCAATTGTGGGAGAATCATGCACCGTTGGGAAGGGAAAGCCGTGCATGAGACATGCTTTAGTATAGGGCTGAAATCTCGACTATTCAAATATTCGTTAATTTAGCTTTGCAGAATGAACATTTGTGAGGTAACGAATGTTAGAACTGAAATTTTTTTCCCAATATGCTCGACACAAATGTTTTATTACAATCAGCGTACAACCGTACTGAGCCATCTGACAGCGTTTCTGGGGCGATGTTGCTCTCAACGGAGAGCGAAGCAAGGTCGCTGAAGGTTGTCATGTCAATGGCGTTGGTTTCCTCCTTGAAGTATACTTTTTGCCTGTATCATGTGGCGGGTATTCATGCCCTTGTCAGAACTCTGACGATTTGCGTGAATTATCAATCAAGAACATTTGTTCGTTGGTTCGTTCGTTAGAGTCAAGAACGTTCGATTGCTGAGAAATTGTGTTCGTTTCAGTCCTACAGTTTAGGTTATCGCAATACTCTCTCTATTTACAGTGCAAGCCTGGCATTGGGTGAGGCAAGTTTGCGACGTACACACTATAAGGCTATCAGAACATACAGCTTCATCTGTGGACCACAGGTGATTGCAAATTACGACACGCTCTCTGTCGTCCTTTGATTATGAAAGGTGGCTATCGAAAACGTATGCCCTTGTATCTGAATATTAAAATGAATTTCCGCACGTAACATTCGATGTTTGAAAATGGCTTATTTTTTGTAGAGTATATTGGTGTGTCATCATGGTACTGAAGTTGGCTGCTCCAACGAGGAGCACACGCTTCTTGCCGAACTTGACACTTGACTGACTCACGATTGCCATCCGGAGCACACGTGGAGCACGTTGCACCTTCCGCTCGGCAAACCTGAAAGAAAGCACCACTGCCTGCTCAATACACAGTGTGTCAAGTTCGACAAGAAGTTTGTGCTCCTCGTTGGAGCAACCAACTTCATGACTAGTACCGCCAAAGTCGCAACTTCTAAGTTCATAATGGGATTAGTTTGTAAAATTATTGCCTTTGGGTGTTACTCTTTTATTGAAACCATTTCTTGTTGAACCTTCTACTAGTGCCTTAGTTTATGCCCCAGCTGTTACGCTGTCATCACACTACGGTACAAAGCGCTGTGTCTACATCCACATAAGGTTTTGGTCGGTTGTCATGATGATCCATGTATGAAGTGAAAGCGGGAGCAGAAGAAACGGGAAACGTAGACGTGGTGGGGAGTGGGCCACTTTTTGTATAAAAGGGTGTATCTCCCACAGTCTGTTTCCAAGCGACCTTGTACGTGCGAATCTTCAAATTTCTCCAAAACGTGACCGCGTGTACTGGTCAAGAACTGTGCCTGTTTGATGACACGACTAGCGGTTTTGGATTTTTCACTGTGGACGCAGACGTAAGGGGAAGCCAGAGAACGAAGTGTGATGGCGGCCTTACTAGCTCCTTGGGTGTTGCTGGTATTATCGCCTACGCTGATTTCTTGTATTCGTTGCTGCCAAAATTTCCTTACATTAGCTTTATTCTTGTTCCTTTTGGCCAGGCATTCTTCACCATCACGCTGATTTCTTCATAAAAGATTGCCAACCTTAAACCCATGCAGGAGGATGTGGCCGAGCAGCAAAGCAGCAATGTGATGGAGAGTCGGGATTCAATTCTTGCGTACTTTCGTAAGAATCATCTCGAGTTTACAACTTTGCTGCACGCGCAGTACGCTACACTGTGCATGCTCATCGAGCTGCAAAGCCAGTGCAATAATCGGCTACCGCTGCAATACCTGCATGGCTGAAATTATTGGAAGTCGTTTCCATTGCCCAGTGTGTGACGTAAGTTTGCATATTCCTATTGGCCACTGTATGTTTTCCAGATTTTTGTTCGTATTTTTTGTCTCAAGTTCTCTTAGTTCTTCTAGAGAAGACTGGACGTACACGATAGAATTTTTAATCCACATGACTGTAGTTTCTTCTGTACAACATGCAACACCTGCAGATTGCAGGTTCTTTACTCACCAGTAGTGTCCAGATCTGCCTCCATTCTGCATCTGATTGCTGTTTTGTACGTGTTTGTGTTTTGTACGTGTTTGTCCCTCCATATGCTAGGATTATGACCTGTGTGCTAAGTGCCATCAGGAACGCGGCCATTATCACCCGATGGAGCAACATGGTCGGCGGTGATTAAAGCTTTGAAGCCAATGAAGGTAACGGTTTTACTAAAATCCTTAGCCTCGCTGTTCGTGGAGCGGAACAGCAGTCTGTACTATTCAGTGGAGATGGGCTTGTTGAGGACAAGGTTATCATTTTGTTTGCTTAGATGGGCCGTCGCGTGTTTCAGAGGATGCCGTGCATCATACAGTGACAGGCGGCGGTTGAACTCGTTTGTTGCCCAGTGTCGCCAGACTGAGTAGGCCCATGGCGGTAAATTGTGTACTGGGTGTTTTCTTGCTCTCTGTTCTTTGCGTATTTTCATTGTAGGCGTTTATACCTTTCGTATCTGGACAGTGTCCATTTCTTCCGGCCAAAGCAGTTGCGTACTCAAGTGTATTATGAGCTGCTTATCGCCTATAAGGACTATGTAGCAAAGCGAGGCTTTGTCGCTGTTAACCTTTGGGCATGCCCTCCTGGGAAAAACCAAGACTATATTTTCAACTGTCATCCACCTGGGCAAAGGATACTCACACAACAGCTTCTAAAACCGTGGTACAAGACAAAGCTGGACAGTGCAGTTGCTCGAAAAGTTGTTATCAAGTTTCGCGTAAGTGCTCTAAATCAACTCATTTTCGCTGGCAATTTTATTTCGCTGATTCCGCCGCTTGGTGCCAATTGGCCAAAGTTAACCGCAGGCCAAAATTTGTCATCGAGGCAAATGATGCATAATTCAGCCATGGCTGCACGTGAGGGCAACAACTATTAAACGATCTTTTCTAAATCGGCCAAAGTTTCTCACCGGCCAAAATTTGTTGATTTCCAGAGTAGCAAGAGTAGTTACCTGCCACCGATACCTCATCCAAAGGGTATCAAACAACATGGGAGTACATACAGATTATCCAAGTGTAACGAAAGGGTATCCAACGCACACATGTATAAATGTACACTACATAGTACCTTCCGTTACAATTTGAAACTTCATGACAATTTGAATCAACTTCATGACATCTTTCTAATGCTTCTGATCTGTGAATCTATGTGAATGAGCATGCAGACATTTGTATGGATAAGTAGTAATTCCGCACGGTACATTTCAAACAAGGATATTGTACTATACTGTTCAAACTAGCTACACGCCGTACTGCTCTAGCTTATAGGTTGTTCTCCGATAAATCGACTGTTAGCGTAGCAGTTAACCGTTAAGGTGAAAACCGTAGCCGTTTGATCCCTATTGTTATACTGGCAATCTAATGTTGTTTATCCTTTCTCACTTTTTTGATCTTTCAGGATATTCACCAGTCTACACTTCAAGATCAAGTCAGCGTACCGACCGGTATGCATACTTTGAGGGTGATTCCTGGCCTAAAGTGTGTGAGAAGATCGCCAAGGAGGAAAAAGCGGAGAAGATCGCAGCTGAGGCCGAGGTATGTATTATCTTCTGTGTAGAGCAGGACTGATGGTTTACATCTCTCTCTCGAATTCAACTCCATCTCAAACATTTTACCACTGGTTGGATGGCATTTGGGTACCAGCCGCTGTTCGTCTTATGGTTGTTGGCAATTTGTCTTTTTTCAATGCCGCTGAGGTGATGGAGTGCATGGGATGAAGGTGACAAATTCGGCGATAGTTATAAGAAAGTTCGTTGCTCTCAATTTTCGAACTTGCACCTTTCCCACTTTTCCATTCAGCGGACTCATTATGTTTTTACAGAAAAGTGGGAAAGATGCAAGCTCGAACATTGAGAGCAACGAACTTTCATATAATTATCGCCGAATTTGTTACTAAAAAATCCGTTTCTTAAGTTATGCAAAACAACAATGTGATGACAGCCATTCCTCAACTTGCACTGCTCTGCACTCCAACTTCTTTGTATTATTACTCAACGTTCTTTCATCTTGATCAAATCTTAAAGGTTCGGACTAGATTAGGAGGAGGCTGCCTGAGGGTCAATACTTACATTAAGGATACAGTAGTGATTCTGAAATACTTGCCATTGAAATATTACCTCATCAATACCATAGCAAGGGGCTCTAAGCTGCTCTGGAACTGGGAAGATACCTTAGGTGTCCTCGGTGTGGGAATAAGACAAACCATACGCTAGCTTAAGGCTTGGCGTCTGCCAATCCCCCGCCAAGTAGTGAGAGCTTTATTTCATTAGCCAATGCCTTCCTGAAGCCGTAGACCCGTCACTTGTCAACGACTAGTAGTAGTATTTATTTTTCTTACCATCGGATGCCTCAACAGTGATATACACAACTCTTAAGAGGGCTGATAACGGGATAAGTGAAAAGGAAAAGAAAAGAAAACTAGACAATATTTGATTGAGAATGCAGTGATCCATGTGGATGATTTTTTTTATTGGCTAGGTGTGTGAGGGGTATGATGACCGTGGTATGTTGTTGTGTGCCTGTATTGCTATGATGACCGTGGTCTGTTGTTGTCTGCCTGTATTGCTATGGTGTCAAGCAGAAGAATGGCAAGAAGGGATGCTCCCAGCCGCAGTACGGCCGAAAGAAGAAGAGCAAGCCGGCACCGGCACGGAAGAGAAAAGATTTCGCTGCGCGTGTCCTGACCCGGCTTGAGAAGGATAAAAGTGTAGGTCCATGGTTTCATTCTTTCTTTGCATTGCGTATACCTGTGTCTCGTGGAGTGCGACAACTGGTTTGATTGCAAATGCATGTTTTAGATTTGTTTCTAACTTGATTGTTTCTTCGGAGTTGAATATCATGAGCAAGAAATCAGTTTTAGTGCAGCCCTTCACAATCAAAATCAAGATGACAAGTTATGATATTCTTCTCAAAAGCCTTATTTAGCCATTTTACCCACAAAATGGCCCACATGGGAAATTTTGTAATCAATAATTTGGTCGAAATTCGCAATTGTGGGAGAATCATGCACCGTTGGGAAGGGAAAGCCGTGCATGAGACATGCTTTAGTATAGGGCTGAAATCTCGACTATTCAAATATTCGTTAATTTAGCTTTGCAGAATGAACATTTGTGAGGTAACGAATGTTAGAACTGAAATTTTTTCCCAATATTCTCGACACAAATGTTTTATTACAATCAGCGTGCAACCTTACGGAGCCATCCGACAGCGTTTCTGGGGCGATGTTGCTCTCAACGGAGAGCGAAGCAAGGTCGCTGAAGGTTTTTATGTCAATGGCGTTGGTTTCCTCCCTGAAGCATACTTTTTTGCCTGTATCATGTGGCGGGGTATTCATGCCCTTGTCAGAACTCTGACGATTTGCATGAATTATCAATCAAGAACATTTGTTCGTTGGTTCTTTCGTTAGAGTCAAGAACGTTCGATTGCTGAGAAATTGTGTTCGTTTCAGTCCTACAGTTTAGGTTGTCGCAATACTCTCTCTATTTACAGTGCAAGCCTGGCATTGGGTGAGGAAAGTTTGCGACGTACACACTGTAAGCATATCAGAATATACAGCCCCATTTGTGGGACACAGGTGATTGCAAATTATGACACTCTCTCTGTCGTCCTTTGATTATGCGAGGTGGCTATCGAAAACGTATGCCCTTGTATCTGAATATTAAAATGAATTTCCGCTCGTAACATTCGATGTTTAAAAGTGACTTATTTTTGTAGAGTATAATGGTGTGTCATAATGGTACTAAAGTTGGCTGCTCCAACGAGGAGCACACGCTTCTTGCCGAACTTGACTGACTCACGATTGCCATCCGGAGCACACGAGGAGCACGTAGCACCTTCCGCTCGGCAAACCTGAAAGAAAGCACCACTGCCTGCTCAATACACAGTGTGTCAAGTTCGACAAGAAGTTTGTGCTCCTCGTTGGAGCAACCAACTTCATGACTAGTACCGCCAAAGTCGCAACTTCTAAGTTCATAATGGTATTAGTTTGTAAAATTATTGCCTTCGGGTGTTACTCTTTTATTGAAACCATTTCTTGTTGAACCTTCTACTAGTATCTTAGTTTATGCCCCAGCTGTTACGCTGTCATCACACTACGGTACAAAGCGCTGTGTCTACATCCACATAAGGTTTTGGTCGGTTGTCATGATGATCCATGTATGAAGTGAAAGCGGGAGCAGAAGAAACGGGAAACGTAGACGTGGTAGGGAGTGGGCCACTTTTTTGTATAAAAGGGTGTATCTCCCACGGTCTGTTTCCAGGCCACCTTGTACGTGCGAATCTTCAAATTTCTCCAAAACGTGACCGCGTGTACTGGTCAAGAACTGTGCCTGTTTGATGACACGACTACCCGTTTTGGATTTTTCACTGTGGACGCAGACGTAAGGGGAAGCCAGAGAACGAAGTGTGATGACGGCCTTACTAGCTCCTTGGGTGTTGCTGGTATTATCGCCTACGCTGATTCCTTGTATTCGTTGCTGCCAAAATTTCCTTACATTAGCTTTATTCTTGTTCCTTTTGGCCAGGCATTCTTCACCATCACGCTGATTTCTTCAGAAAAGGTTGCCAACCTTAAACCCATGCAGGAGGATGTGGCCGAGCAGCAAAGCAGCAATGTGATGGAGAGTCGGGATTCAATTTTTGCGTACTTTCGTAAGAATCATCTCGAGTTTACAACTTTGCGGCTCGCGCAGTACGCTACACTGTGCATGCTCATCGAGCTGCAAAGCCAGTGCAATGTAATCGTCTACCGCTGCAATACCTGCATAGCGGAAATTATTGGAAGTCGTTTCCATTGCCCAGTGTGTGACGTAAGTTTGCATATTCATATTGGCCACTGTGTGTTTCCAGATTTTGTTTGTATTTTTTGTCTCAAGTTCTCTTAGTTCTTCTAGATTAATAGCTCCTTGGGTGTTGCTGGTGTTATCGCCTACGCTGATTTCTTGTATTCGTTGCTGGCAAAATTTCCTTACATTACCTTTATTCTTGTTCCTTTTGGCCAGGCATTCTTCACCATCACGCTGATTTCTTCAGAAAAGGTTGCCAACCTTAAACCCATGCAGGAGGATGTGTGTGAGCAGCAAAGCGGCGATGTGATGGAGAGTCGGGATTCAATTCTTGCGTACTTTCGTAAGAATCATCTCGAGTTTACAACTTTGCGGCACGCGCAGTACGCTACACTGTGCATGCTCATCGAGCTGCAAAGCCAGTGCAATGTAATCGTCTACCGCTGCAATACCTGCATAGCGGAAATTATTGGAAGTCGTTTCCATTGCCCAGTGTGTGACGTAAGTTTGCATATTCATATTGGCCACTGTGTGTTTCCAGATTTTGTTTGTATTTTTTGTCTCAAGTTCTCTTAGTTCTTCTAGATTAATAGCTCCTTGGGTGTTGCTGGTATTATCGCCTACGCTGATTTCTTGTATTCGTTGCTGCCAAATTTCCTTACATTACCTTTATTCTTGTTCCTTTTGGACAGGCATTCTTCACCATCACGCTGATTTCTTCAGAAAAGGTTGCCAACCTTAAACCCATGCAGGAGGATGTGTGTGAGCAGCAAAGCGTCAATGTGATGGAGAGTCGGGATTCAATGCTTGCGTACTTTCGTCAGAATCATCTCGAGTTTACAACTTTGCGGCACGCGCAGTACGCTACACTGTGCATGCTCATCGAGCTGCAAAGCCAGTGCAATGTAATCGTCTACCGCTGCAATACCTGCATAGCGGAAATTATTGGAAGTCGTTTCCATTGCCCAGTGTGTGACGTAAGTTTGCATATTCATATTGGCCACTGTGTGTTTCCAGATTTTGTTTGTATTTTTTGTCTCAAGTTCTCTTAGTTCTTCTAGATTAATAGCTCCTTGGGTGTTGCTGGTGTTATCGCCTACGCTGATTTCTTGTATTCGTTGCTGGCAAAATTTCCTTACATTACCTTTATTCTTGTTCCTTTTGGCCAGGCATTCTTCACCATCACGCTGATTTCTTCAGAAAAGGTTGCCAACCTTAAACCCATGCAGGAGGATGTGTGTGAGCAGCAAAGCGGCGATGTGATGGAGAGTCGGGATTCAATTCTTGCGTACTTTCGTCAGAATCATCTCGAGTTTACAACTTTGCGGCACGCGCAGTACGCTACACTGTGCATGCTCATCGAGCTGCAAAGCCAGTGCAATGTAATCGTCTACCACTGCAATACCTGCATAGCGGAAATTATTGGAAGTCGTTTCCATTGCCCAGTGTGTGACGTAAGTTTGCATATTCATATTGGCCACTGTGTGTTTCCAGATTTTGTTTGTATTTTTTGTCTCAAGTTCTCTTAGTTCTTCTAGATTAATAGCTCCTTGGGTGTTGCTGGTATTATCGCCTACGCTGATTTCTTGTATTCGTTGCTGCCAAAATTTCCTTACATTACCTTTATTCTTGTTCCTTTTGGCCAGGCATTCTTCACCATCACGCTGATTTCTTCAGAAAAGGTTGCCAACCTTAAACCCATGCAGGAGGATGTGTGTGAGCAGCAAAGCGTCAATGTGATGGAGAGTCGGGATTCAATGCTTGCGTACTTTCGTCAGAATCATCTCGAGTTTACAACTTTGCGGCACGCGCAGTACGCTACACTGTGCATGCTCATCGAGCTGCAAAGCCAGTGCAATGTAATCGTCTACCGCTGCAATACCTGCATAGCGGAAATTATTGGAAGTCGTTTCCATTGCCCAGTGTGTGACGTAAGTTTGCATATTCATATTGGCCACTGTGTGTTTCCAGATTTTGTTTGTATTTTTTGTCTCAAGTTCTCTTAGTTCTTCTAGATTAATAGCTCCTTGGGTGTTGCTGGTGTTATCGCCTACGCTGATTTCTTGTATCCGTTGCTGGCAAAATTTCCTTACATTACCTTTATTCTTGTTCCTTTTGGCCAGGCATTCTTCACCATCACGCTGATTTCTTCAGAAAAGGTTGCCAACCTTAAACCCATGCAGGAGGATGTGTGTGAGCAGCAAAGCGGCGATGTGATGGAGAGTCGGGATTCAATTCTTGCGTACTTTCGTCAGAATCATCTCGAGTTTACAACTTTGCGGCACGCGCAGTACGCTACACTGTGCATGCTCATCGAGCTGCAAAGCCAGTGCAATGTAATCGTCTACCGCTGCAATACCTGCATAGCGGAAATTATTGGAAGTCGTTTCCATTGCCCAGTGTGTGACGTAAGTTTGCATATTCATATTGGCCACTGTGTGTTTCCAGATTTCGTTTGTATTTTTTTGCCTCAAGTTCTCTTAGTTCTTCTAGATTAATAGCTCCTTGGGTGTTGCTGGTGTTATCGCCTACGCTGATTTCTTGTATTCGTTGCTGGCAAAATTTCCTTACATTACCTTTATTCTTGTTCCTTTTGGCCAGGCATTCTTCACCATCACGCTGATTTCTTCAGAAAAGGTTGCCAACCTTAAACCCATGCAGGAGGATGTGTGTGAGCAGCAAAGCGGCGATGTGATGGAGAGTCGGGATTCAATTCTTGCGTACCTTCGTCAGAATCATCTCGAGTTTACAACTTTGCGGCACGCGCAGTACGCTACACTGTGCATGCTCATCGAGCTGCAAAGCCAGTGCAATGTAATCGTCTACCGCTGCAATACCTGCATAGCGGAAATTATTGGAAGTCGTTTCCATTGCCCAGTGTGTGACGTAAGTTTGCATATTCATATTGGCCACTGTGTGTTTCCAGATTTTGTTTGTATTTTTTTTGTCTCAAGTTCTCTTAGTTCTTCTAGATTAATAGCTCCTTGGGTGTTGCTGGTGTTATCGCCTACGCTGATTTCTTGTATTCGTTGCTGGCAAAATTTCCTTACATTACCTTTATTCTTGTTCCTTTTGGCCAGGCATTCTTCACCATCACGCTGATTTCTTCAGAAAAGGTTGCCAACCTTAAACCCATGCAGGAGGATGTGTGTGAGCAGCAAAGCGGCGATGTGATGGAGAGTCGGGATTCAATTCTTGCGTACTTTCGTCAGAATCATCTCGAGTTTACAACTTTGCGGCACGCGCAGTACGCTACACTGTGCATGCCCATCGAGCTGCAAAGCCAGTGCAATGTAATCGTCTACCGCTGCAATACCTGCATAGCGGAAATTATTGGAAGTCGTTTCCATTGCCCAGTGTGTGACGTAAGTTTGCATATTCATATTGGCCACTGTGTGTTTCCAGATTTTGTTTGTATTTTTTGTCTCAAGTTCTCTTAGTTCTTCTAGATTAATAGCTCCTTGGGTGTTGCTGGTATTATCGCCTACGCTGATTTCTTGTATTCGTTGCTGCCAAAATTTCCTTACATTACCTTTATTCTTGTTCCTTTTGGCCAGGCATTCTTCACCATCACGCTGATTTCTTCAGAAAAGGTTGCCAACCTTAAACCCATGCAGGAGGATGTGTGTGAGCAGCAAAGCGTCAATGTGATGGAGAGTCGGGATTCAATGCTTGCGTACTTTCGTCAGAATCATCTCGAGTTTACAACTTTGCGGCACGCGCAGTACGCTACACTGTGCATGCTCATCGAGCTGCAAAGCCAGTGCAATGTAATCGTCTACCGCTGCAATACCTGCATAGCGGAAATTATTGGAAGTCGTTTCCATTGCCCAGTGTGTGACGTAAGTTTGCATATTCATATTGGCCACTGTGTGTTTCCAGATTTTGTTTGTATTTTTTTGTCTCAAGTTCTCTTAGTTCTTCTAGATTAATAGCTCCTTGGGTGTTGCTGGTGTTATCGCCTACGCTGATTTCTTGTATTCGTTGCTGGCAAAATTTCCTTACATTACCTTTATTCTTGTTCCTTTTGGCCAGGCATTCTTCACCATCACGCTGATTTCTTCAGAAAAGGTTGCCAACCTTAAACCCATGCAGGAGGATGTGTGTGAGCAGCAAAGCGGCGATGTGATGGAGAGTCGGGATTCAATTCTTGCGTACTTTCGTAAGAATCATCTCGAGTTTACAACTTTGCGGCACGCGCAGTACGCTACACTGTGCATGCTCATCGAGCTGCAAAGCCAGTGCAATGTAATCGTCTACCGCTGCAATACCTGCATAGCGGAAATTATTGGAAGTCGTTTCCATTGCCCAGTGTGTGACGTAAGTTTGCATATTCATATTGGCCACTGTGTGTTTCCAGATTTTGTTTGTATTTTTTGTCTCAAGTTCTCTTAGTTCTTCTAGATTAATAGCTCCTTGGGTGTTGCTGGTATTATCGCCTACGCTGATTTCTTGTATTCGTTGCTGCCAAAATTTCCTTACATTACCTTTATTCTTGTTCCTTTTGGCCAGGCATTCTTCACCATCACGCTGATTTCTTCAGAAAAGGTTGCCAACCTTAAACCCATGCAGGAGGATGTGTGTGAGCAGCAAAGCGTCAATGTGATGGAGAGTCGGGATTCAATGCTTGCGTACTTTCGTCAGAATCATCTCGAGTTTACAACTTTGCGGCACGCGCAGTACGCTACACTGTGCATGCTCATCGAGCTGCAAAGCCAGTGCAATGTAATCGTCTACCGCTGCAATACCTGCATAGCGGAAATTATTGGAAGTCGTTTCCATTGCCCAGTGTGTGACGTAAGTTTGCATATTCATATTGGCCACTGTGTGTTTCCAGATTTTGTTTGTATTTTTTGTCTCAAGTTCTCTTAGTTCTTCTAGATTAATAGCTCCTTGGGTGTTGCTGGTGTTATCGCCTACGCTGATTTCTTGTATTCGTTGCTGGCAAAATTTCCTTACATTACCTTTATTCTTGTTCCTTTTGGCCAGGCATTCTTCACCATCACGCTGATTTCTTCAGAAAAGGTTGCCAACCTTAAACCCATGCAGGAGGATGTGTGTGAGCAGCAAAGCGGCGATGTGATGGAGAGTCGGGATTCAATTCTTGCGTACTTTCGTCAGAATCATCTCGAGTTTACAACTTTGCGGCACGCGCAGTACGCTACACTGTGCATGCTCATCGAGCTGCAAAGCCAGTGCAATGTAATCGTCTACCGCTGCAATACCTGCATAGCGGAAATTATTGGAAGTCGTTTCCATTGCCCAGTGTGTGACGTAAGTTTGCATATTCATATTGGCCACTGTGTGTTTCCAGATTTCGTTTGTATTTTTTTGCCTCAAGTTCTCTTAGTTCTTCTAGATTAATAGCTCCTTGGGTGTTGCTGGTGTTATCGCCTACGCTGATTTCTTGTATTCGTTGCTGGCAAAATTTCCTTACATTACCTTTATTCTTGTTCCT
>NC_088643.1:1394854-1432354 GCF_964019385.1 Sycon ciliatum
TCGCAGCTGAGGCCGAGGTATGCATTATCTTCTGTGTAGAGCAGGACTGATGGTTTACATCTCTCTCTCGAATTCAACTCCATCTCAAACATTTTACCACTGGTTGGATGGCATTTGGGTACCAGCCGCTGTTCGTCTTATGGTTGTTGGCAATTTGTCTTTTTTCAATGCCGCTGAGATGATGGAGTGCATGGGATGAAGGTGACAAATTCGGCGATAGTTATAAGAAAGTTCGTTGCTCTCAATGTTCGAACTTGCACCTTTCCCACTTTTCCATTCAGCGGACTCATTATGTTTTTACAGAAAAGTGGGAAAGATGCAAGCTCGAACATTGAGAGCAACGAACTTTCATATAATTATCGCCGAATTTGTTACTAAAAAATCCGTTTCTTAAGTTATGCAAAACAACAATGTGATGACAGCCATTCCTCAACTTGCACTGCTCTGCACTCCAACTTCTTTGTATTATTACTCAACGTTCTTTCATCTTGATCAAATCTTAAATTAGATTAGGAGGAGGCTGCCTGAGGGTCAAAACTTACATTAAGGATACAGTAGTGATTCTGAAATACTTGCCATTGAAATATTATCTCATCAATAACATAGCAAGGGGCTCTACGCTGCTCTGGAACTGGGAAGATACCTTAGGTGTCCTCGGTGTGGGAATAAGACAAACCATACGCTAGCTTAAGGCTTGGCGTCTGCCAATCCCCCGCCAAGTAGTGAGAGCTTTATTTCATTCCTGAAGCCGTAGACCCGTCACTTGTCAACGACTAGTAGTAGTATTTATTTTTCTTACCATCGGATGCCTCAACAGGGATATACACAACTCTTAAGAGGGCTGATAACGGGATAAGTGAAAAGGAAAAGAAAAGAAAACTAGACAATATTTGATTGAGAATGCAGTGATCCATGTGGATGATTTTTTTTATTGGCTAGGTGTGTGAGGGGTATGATGACCGTGGTATGTTGTTGTGTGCCTGTATTGCTATGATGACCGTGGTCTGTTGTTGTCTGCCTGCATTGCTATGATGTCAAGCAGAAGAATGGCAAGAAGGGATGCTCCCAGCCGCAGTACGGCCGAAAGAAGAAGAGCAAGCCAGCACCGGCACGGAAGAGAAAAGATTTCGTTGCGCGTGTCCTGGCCCGGCTTGAGAAGGATAAAAGTGTAGGTCCATGGTTTCATTCTTTCTTTGCATTGCGTATACCTTTGTCTCGTGGAGTGCGACGACTGGTTTGATTGCAAATGCATGTTTTAGATTTGTTTCTAACTTGATTGTTTCTTCGGAGTTGAATATCATGAGCAAGAAATCAGTTTTAGTGCAGCCCTTCACAATCAAAATCAAGATGAACAGTTATGATATTCTTCTCAAAAGCCTTATTTAGCCATTTTACCCACAAAATGGCCCACATGGGAAATTTCGTAATCAATAATTTGGTCGAAATTCGCAATTGTGGGAGAATCATGCACCGTTGGGAAGGGAAAGACGTGCATGAGACATGCTTTAGTATAGGGCTGAAATCTCGACTATTCAAATATTCGTTAATTTAGCTTTGCAGAATGAACATTTGTGAGGTAACGAATGTTAGAACTGAAATTTTTTTCCCAATATTCTCGACACAAATGTTTTATTACAATCAGC
Organism: Sycon ciliatum; assembly: GCF_964019385.1. Taxonomy (NCBI): domain Eukaryota; kingdom Metazoa; phylum Porifera; class Calcarea; order Leucosolenida; family Sycettidae; genus Sycon; species Sycon ciliatum. The sequence goes on from NC_088643.1 coordinate 1,396,498, forward strand.
GTGCAACCTTACGGAGCCATCTGACAGCGTTTCTGGCGCGATGTTGCTCTCAACGGAGAGCGAAGCAAGGTCGCTGAAGGTCGCTGAAGGTTTTTATGTCAATGGCGTTGGTTTCCTCCCTGAAGCATACTTTTTTGCCTGTATCATGTGGCGGGGTATTCATGCCCTTGTCAGAACTCTGACGATTTGCATGAATTATCAATCAAGAACATTTGTTCGTTGGTTCTTTCGTTAGAGTCAAGAACGTTCGATTGCTGAGAAATTGTGTTCGTTTCAGTCCTACAGTTTAGGTTGTCGCAATACTCTCTCTATTTACAGTGCAAGCCTGGCATTGGGTGAGGAAAGTTTGCGACGTACACACTGTAAGCATATCAGAATATACAGCTTCATCTGTGGGACACAGGTGATTGCAAATTATGACACTCTCTCTGTCGTCCTTTGATTATGCGAGGTGGCTATCGAAAACGTATGCCCTTGTATCTGAATATTAAAATGAATTTCCGCACGTAACATTCGATGTTTAAAAGTGACTTATTTTTGTAGAGTATATTGGTGTGTCATAATGGTACTAAAGTTGGCTGCTCCCACGAGGAGCACACGCTTCTTGCCGAACTTGACACTTGACTGACTCACGATTGCCATCCGGAGCACACGAGGAGCACGTAGCACCTTCCGCTCGGCAAACCTGAAAGAAAGCACCACTGCCTGCTCAATACACAGTGTGTAAAGTTCGACAAGAAGTTTGTGCTCCTCGTTGGAGCAACCAACTTCATGACTAGTACCGCCAAAGTCGCAACAGTTCATAATGGTATTAGTTTGTAAAATTATTGCCTTCGGGTGTTACTCTTTTATTGAAACCATTTCTTGTTGAACCTTCTACTAGTATCTTAGTTTATGCCCCAGCTGTTACGCTGTCATCACACTACGGTACAAAGCGCTGTGTCTACATCCACATAAGGTTTTGGTCGGTTGTCATGATGATCCATGTATGAGGTGAAAGCGGGAGCAGAAGAAACGGGAAACGTAGACGTGGTAGGGAGTGGGCCACTTTTTTTGTAATAAAGGGTGTATCTCCCACAGTCTGTTTCCAGGCCACCTTGTACGTGCGAATCTTCAAATTTCTCCAAAACGTGACCGCGTGTACTGGTCAAGAACTGTGCCTGTTTGATGACACGACTACCCGTTTTGGATTTTTCACTGTGGACGCAGACGTAAGGGGAAGCCAGAGAACGAAGTGTGATGACGGCCTTACTAGCTCCTTGGGTGTTGCTGGTATTATCGCCTACGCTGATTCCTTGTATTCGTTGCTGCCAAAATTTCCTTACATTAGCTTTATTCTTGTTCCTTTTGGCCAGGCATTCTTCACCATCACGCTTATTTCTTCAGAAAAGGTTGCCAACCTTAAACCCATGCAGGAGGATGTTGCCGAGCAGCAAAGCAGCAATGTGATGGAGAGTCGGGATTCAATTCTTGCGTACTTTCGTAAGAATCATCTCGAGTTTACAACTTTGCGGCACGCGCAGTACGCTACACTGTGCATGCTCATCGAGCTGCAAAGCCAGTGCAATGTAATCGTCTACCGCTGCAATACCTGCATAGCGGAAATTATTGGAAGTCGTTTCCATTGCCCAGTGTGTGACGTAAGTTTGCATATTCATATTGGCCACTGTGTGTTTCCAGATTTTGTTTGTATTTTTTGTCTCAAGTTCTCTTAGTTCTTCTAGATTAATAGCTCCTTGAGTGTTGCTGGTATTATCGCCTACGCTGATTTCTTGTATTCGTTGCTGGCAAAATTTCCTTACAATACCTTTATTCTTGTTCCTTTTGGCCAGGCATTCTTCACCATCACGCTGATTTCTTCAGAAAAGGTTGCAGACTTTGAGCTCATGGAGGAGGATGTGGACGAGCTGCAAAGCGGCAATATGATGGAGTGTCGGGATTCATTTCTTGCCTACTGTCGTACGAACCATCTTGAGTTTTCAACTTTGCGGCACGCGCAGTACGCTACACTGTGCATGCTCATCGAGCTGCAAAGCCAGTGCAATGAAAATGTAATCGGCTACCGCTGCAATACATGCATGGCTGAAATTATTGGAAGTCGTTTCCATTGCCCAGAGTGTAAGGTGAGTTTGCATATTCCTATTGGCCACTGCGTGTTTCCAGATTTTTGTTCGTATTTCTTGTCTCAAGTTCTCTTAGTTCTTTTAGAGTAGACTATAAATGGAGGCAAACGATAGAATTTTTAATTCACATGACTGTAGCTTCGTCTGTTCAACATGCAACACTTGCAGAATGCAGGTTCTTTACTCGCCAGTAGCGTTCAGATCTGCCTCTATTCTGTATCTGATTGCTGTTTTGTACGTGTTTCTTGTCTTGTACGTGTTTGTGCCTCCTTATGCTAGGATTTTTACCTTGTGCTAAGTGCCATCAGGAACGCGGCCATGATCACCTGATGGAGCAACATGGTCGGCGGTGATTAAAGCTTTGAAGCCAGTGAAACAATAATATCAATGTTATATTGCTTTTGTGTCCAATTATTTATTTTGAGTTGTTTTCCGCAATCACTTAAGTTTGATGATATGCATGTTGACTTGCCCGTACAAGAGTCTTTTTATACATGATAATTATACACGATGATTTTTTATGATGATGATGATTTTGATAAAAACCATTCAAAGCCACTCAGTGATTTTGTAATACTTGAAGTATACATATAAGCGCAATCAGTAATACAAGCTGGATCGACATTTGTGTACACTTTATTCATGTAATGGAAAACTGTGGAGACAATGTGCAATAAAACGATGAAAATGTGAAGAAATGGTGCAGAGAAAATAAGGATTCGAACAAGTTTCCGTACAACACTCATCAGGAATGTTCGTTGTACTAAAGGACACTGAAACAAAAATTGAACTATTATAGAAAACCTAAGTTAGAGAAATAACACTAAGAACAACAGCAGTGAAATTTACAAGTGTGACTTTTAACAATGAAAGCGAGAGCAATAACGAATGCGTGTACTAACACTAAATTTGCAACTGAAAAATGAACAAAGAAGAGAAAGAAGGAAGGAAGGACAAAGTGATAACAAATAACAGCAGTACATTACACCTAGAACCTAGAAAATCCGCCAACGTCCTTCACAGCTGAGACTTTCAGCTCGTGCTTATCTTGGTTGCGCTCACCTTCCCCTCCTTATGTTATTTCTATAACTTAGAACCTTCCCAGTTGGAAGGCTGTTGGAGTGCGCATCCCAGATGTGCTAGAGCTGTTAGCCAGTTAGTTGTAGAACGTGAGTACCGTCGGTCAGTGGCGTGCAATGTTATCGCATGAGCTGATTGTTTAGTAACTGGTGGTGTTAGTGGACAGTATAGCGTAACTTGTAGTTCCTTGGTCTTTCTCTTTGTATAAATTAAACCTTGGCTCTCCATCTGAGTCCATTCCTGCACACCTGATGAGCCGTCTTTATCTATACGGCGAAACGATCTTCGTGTGAAACTGCTGCTTGTTACCGCTGCTTATTGTCCATCTAAATTGTCGTAGTCGAAGTACAGTGCTGTTTTACAGAGGCGTTCGGTTTTTGATGATTCTTGTTCGCATAGCTTCCCCTTTTATTGATCTTCGCATCTTTTGAGCCACACAATTTGTGTGGAATGTGGCTTTGCGTTCCTGAATCGTGGTTTGACCGTATTGTCCAATGGTCTTGCCAGTGTCGTCATCGACATGCATGAACATCCGCCAACGTCCTTCACAGCTGAGCCTTTCAGCTCTTACTTATCTTGGTTGCGCTCACCTTCCCCTCCTTATGTTATTTCTATAACTTAGAACCTTCCAAGTTGGCAGGCTGTTGGAGTGCCCTTCCAAGATGTGCAAGAGCTGTTAGCCAGTTAGTTGTAGAACGTCAGTACCGTCGGTCAGTGTCGTGCAATGTTATCGCATGAGCTGATTGTTTAGTAACTGGTGGTGTTAGTGGACAGTATAGCGTAACTTTTAGTTCCTTGGTCTTTCTCTTTGTAAAAATTAATATATACTTTCACACAAAATAAGCTCGATGATGATGATGATGATGATGCACTTTGTGTTCATTTTCCTCTCCTTTCATTCTAATTGAATTTTGATGTACCGGTATTGCGTTTTTGCTTGCCCGTACAAGAGGCTGTTCTATGATGAATGTTATGATGATTCCCACCTTCCAACCCAGCAAATATTCTGATTTTGATAAAAAACGATTCAAAGCCTCTCAATTATTTAGTAATACTTGATGTAAATATAAGAATAATAACAATAAAGAGTCGGCGTGGAGAAAGCAATTTTATTAGTGCAATTAGGAGTATAATCGATGCAGACATGGCCAGACAACAACGAGTTCATGGAATTTTTAAGGATTTTTATGTTATTCAAAATCGATTTTCGTGTCCCGCTCATCAGTGAATAGTATCGGAACTGAGGGTACTGTGTACAAAAATAGAAAATTTTATAACAGCATAATTAATTAAAAGTGTGAACAACAAAGGAAGTGCTACAGGATTACATAATAGGTGTCAAACACCTATTATGTAATGCTGTTATAAAATTTTCTATTTTTGTACACAGTACCCTCAGTTCCGATACTATTCACTGATGAGCGGGACACGAAAATCGATTTTGAATAACATAAAAATCCTTGAAAATTCCATGAACTCGTTGTTGTCTGGCCATGTCTGCATCGATTATACTCCTAATTGCACTAATAATAACAATAGTTACACTTTCACACCAAACTAGCTCGGTGCAGCACCAATCACTGCAGGGGAACCCGACCCTCCACCATCGCCAACTTACGAAGCATGTGAACTGGACGGTGACGGGCCAATCGAGCACCCCTGACACACAACACAGCGGAACGTAGCAGCGCGAAAGACACCCGACAACGATAATAACCCATCAACGACGAAGATTGAGATGTAAGGTGGCAAAGGCGCCTGAGGAAGGCCGTGGATGCCGGCGCAGCAGCCCCATTCACGGAAAACACCAGAGGTGCAAAGGCACCACGCTCAACATTGACTACTCTCTCCTGATATTGACGTCTCTTAGCGCCCTCATGTTGCCGGAAGAGCGCGTCCAGGCTTCTGGACGCATAGGAAGAAGCGTCAGGATTAATCACCATTACATCAAAAAATGCATCTTGCCCACGGGTCCCGAAGCCTCGAGCCCTCACATCAAGGCGAGCCTCGACAGAGGTGTTCGCCGACCTGGCCTGAAAAACCTCACCCTCGACAGGGGCGAGAGGTGGCTCCACAGACACACTGGAGCAAACCTCGGTCAAGGCAACAGCGAACAGATCTCGTAGTTCATTGTGTCGAATAGTTGAGAATCCACCAAAAACACAATTCAAAGCATGGCTCGTGGAAAAACCCGCCCCGCAAGCACATACAGCAGGGGTGTCACGCAGCGGCCAGTCATAGCGTAACGCAATGGTATCGCGAAAGTCTCCCTTGGATAATTAAAAACCATGCTCAGCAATGATGATGATGATTTTTTTTTTTTTGATCCCACCTTCCAACCCGGCAAATATTTTGATTTTGATAAAAACGATTCAAAGCCTTTCAATTATTTAGTAATACTTGATGTATATATAAGAATAATAACAATAGTTACACTTTCACACCAAACTAGCTCGGTGCAGCACCAATCACTGCAGGGGAACCCGACCCTCCACCATCGCCAACTCACGAAGCATGTGAACTGGACGGTGACGGGCCGATCGAGCACCCCTGACACACAACACAGCGGAACGTAGCAGCGCGAAAGACACCCGACAACGATAATAACCCATCAACGACGAATAGCTACCTCCCGAATATTGAGATGTAAGGAGGCAAAGGCGCCTGAGGAAGGCCGTGGATGCCGGCGCAGCAGCCCCATTCACGGAAAACACAAGAGGTGCAAAGGCACCACGCTCAACATTGACTACTCTCTCCTGATATTGCAGTCTCGTAGCGCCCTCATGTTGCCGGAAGAGCGCGTCCAGGCTTCGGGACGCGTAGGAAGAAGCGTCAGGATTAAACACCCTTACATCAAAAAATGATGATGATGATGATGATTTTTTGATCCCACCTTCCAACCCGGCAAATATTTTGATTTTGATAAAAACGATTCAAAGCCTCTCAATTATTTAGTAATACTTGATGTAAATATAAGAATAATAACAATAGTTACACTTTCACACCAAACTAGCTCGGTGCAGCACCAATCACTGCAGGGGAACCCGACCCTCCACCATCGCCAACTCACGAAGCATGTGAACTGGACGGTGACGGGCCGACCGAGCACCCCTGACACACAAAACAGCGGAACATAGCAGCGCGAAAGACACCCGACAACGATAATAACCCATCAACGACGAATAGCTACCTCCCGAAGATTGAGATGTATGATGATTATGATGATGATGATGATGATGATGATTTTGATGATCCAAAAGCCTCTTTTACGGGCAACAAAACACAATCCAAAACACAATCCAACATGGCGCTAACCGTCGCGAACCCCCTTAAGGTGGCAGACTACCCAAAAATTCGCTGAAAAATCGAATTTGTAAATTCATATGAGGTAAAATATCCCTCAATGGATGCTTGAAGGACGTCCAAGAGCCAGCGAGCATATTCTACGGCAGGTGGAAACCCTAGGCTGGTCACCGATGCCAGCAATGAGCCTGTCACACCGTCAAAGTAGCAGGGCTGAAGAAGAGATTAGCCAAAAAGGTGAAGGTCAGAAACTGCAATTTTTGACAAAAGGTGTCTCTCACTCAACTATCATGAAAGATGATTCAAATCCAAGTCCGAAGCTGCTGATGCTTATGGCATACAGGTAAATAATTACCTATTCAGTAGATCTAACGTTATGTATGAAACTCAGCTTGCTACCTCAGAAGTTATTATTATTATTTTGCTTGTTCGCGTTGGCATCAACCCGCATAAAGCAGGTATATAGCCTTCGCTTAAGCTGCCATAAAAAAGAAAGCTCATCCTAAGCGAGAGGGCTAGAGGGAAATATAACGATAACGAGATACAGAATACAAAGAAATCCAATGAGTTCAACGTGCAATTCAAAACAAGAAAGAAGTACTCAGAAGTACTGGTAGAGATTCACGATGGCAAAGTGCAAATGCAGGAAATGCGGCATGAATGTATGTTGGGTGTATACGGACTATATAGCAAAGCGAGGCTTTGTCGCTGTTAACCTTTGGGCATGCCCTCCTGGGAAAACCAAGACTATATTCAACTGTCGTCCACCTGGGCAAAGGATGTCAGACAAGAGCTTCTAATACAGTGGTACAAGACAATGCTGGACAGTGCAGTTGCTCGAAAAGTTGTTATCGAGTTTCGGGTAAGTGCTCTAAATCAACTCATTTTCGGTGATTTCGCCGCTTGGTGCCGATTGGCCAATGTTAACCGCAGGCCAAATTTTGTCATCGAGGCAAATGATGCATAATTCAGCCATGGCTGCACGTGAGGACAACAACTATTAAACGATCTTTTCTAAATCAGCCAAAGTTTCTCACCGGCCAAAATTTGTTGATTTCCAGAGTAGCAAGATTAGCTATGTGCCACCGATACCTCATCCAAAGGGTATCAAACAACATGGGAGTACATACAGATTATCCCAGTGTAGGGTCAGTGATCTACGTATTGAATTTATGACAGTACGAGGTGATTTGTAAAAAATTTACATGGCATACTTGTATTATTTTAGAAATCGAGTAAAATATCATTGTTGAGGGCGATTGAATTCTTCCCATGAAGTGTTTTTGTTAGTTCGACAGACAAGTGAGTTGCCATTATTATTGTCGTTTGTAAGCATCAGCAGCGTTTAGCGGAATTGTCTTCTTCCACGGCCTTGTGAGATATCAATCATGGATCGAAATTCGTGAATTTGTGGTCAATGAGGTAAAATATCCCTCAATGGATGCTTGAAGGACGTCCAAGAGCCAGCGAGCATATTCTACGGCAGGTGGAAACCCTAGGCTGGTCACCGATGCCAGCAATGAGTCTGTCACACCGTCAAAGTAGCAGGGCTGAAGAAGAGATTAGCCAAAAAGGTGAAGGTCAGAAACTGCAATTTTGACAAAAGGTGTCTTTCACTCAACTATCATGAAAGATGATTCAAGTTCAAGTCCGAAGCTGCAGATGCTTATGGCATACAGGTAAATAATTACCTATTCAGTAGATCTATGTATGAAACTCAGCTTGCTACCTCAGAAGTGCTGGTAGAGATTCAGTATGGCAAAGTGCAAATGCAGGAAATGCGGCATGAATGTATGTTGGGTGTTGATGGCGGAGCACCCATTGAGGGTGGTCTGCAGTCTTCTACCAACACAGAAGTATATGAATCAGGTGAAGGAGTCACTGTAGAGTATGGAAGCCCCGACATCGTCAGTATGTGCCGGTTAAATGCACTGTGGCCCAGATGCACGAAGGCACCCTGTCGTGGCTGGCGCGCATCATGGATGGTATCTTCGCTTAATGTGGTTATTTCAAGCATGAGGATGCACTGAAAGTTGAAAGAAATGGAGCAGCAAGATAAGGTCTGCGTGCTCATGATCTACAATGGCGGCAGGCGGTCAAAGATATCCTACCGTTTTGAACCACAGTTGACGCTTTACGAAACCAATACGAAACTCGGGTATTGAGCCAATAATAAATGTAGAAAGGAAAAGGACATATGGAAACGAGTTAAGAGTAACTCTCCACCACTGTAACTAGATACTATATACAGTCAGAAGGTGCAGCAACTAGGCACAAAACTGACAGAGTACTGAGACATTCGACGTCCTGACACCTAGCTTCAACACATCTCCGAAGCGCTAACCGACAGCCTTCCAACTTGGAAGGTTCAAGGTTATGGAAAGACCAAAGAGGGGAAGGCAAGCGCAACGAAAACTAGCACAAGCTACAGTCCCAACGGAACAAAGAATGTCGATTGTCACTGGACGATGACGTTCTCGCAAAGCTTCCCCCTTCTTAACTTATCTTTGTTATTTTTGACCCACCCAAGTTGGGTGGTGTGCTGCTTTGCTGCTTCGAATTGTAGTTAGACCGCTTTGTCAAATCGCCTACTGGTCTCGTCATCGTCCAGTGACAATCGACATTCTTTGTTCCGTTGGGACTGTAGCTTGTGCTCGTTTTCGTTGCGCTTGCCTTCCCCTCTTTGGTCTTTCCATAACCTTGAACCTTCCAAGTTGGAAGGCTGTCGGTTAGCGCTACGGAGATGTGTTGAAGCTAGGTGTCAGGACGTCGAATGTCTCAGTACTCTGTCAGTTTTGTGCCTAGTTGTTGCACTTTCTGACTGTATATATTCTATTTTTTAATTTTTTTACTAAGTACACAACCTACTCGTCAGAAGGGGAGAAGACAACAGAGAATACAATGACAAAACAGCAGGGAGAGTAGGGGCTGCAAAGCAAGCCTGTGCTGGTGAGGCAAGCCCACAACACCGACCTATGGTCTCGGCGTTAACGTGAGCTTGCGCACCATAGCCTAAAAGAAGGGGGTGATTTAGTGCGATAAAGACAAGAGAAGGTGAGAGAGAGAGAGAGAGAGAGAGAGAGAGAGTGAGAGTGAGAGGGAGGTAGTTTGGAGTTGACAGGAGGGCATGCACATCGAAACCACGCCTTGTCAACGACCCGTTCTTGCTCAGTTTTAACGACCACACTCAGCAAAGAACAAAACAACAACGAAGCACAACGACACACCAACGCTGATGTGGTATCGCAAATCCCGTACCGTGCACGCAGGCACTGGGTTGCAACAGAAGAAAGACGCGCTGCAAGCGTGCCAAGCAGCGAGTGAGTACGCAACGCTGTACTTATGCCAGTCATGGCAACGGGAGATAAATAATTATGCATGGAGATCGATCCGCGCATGGTTCGATCGAGAGCAGAGTACGAAAAAAGCACACATTCAAAGTTAGTTCAAACTGTGCAACAGAAGCAGAAGAGGAAAACGAAAATGAACACTTGTCGTGAAGTGAAGTGCTTCTGTCCAAGGGTGCTTGCACCCGACGGGGTGACAGCGCCCCTAGTCAGACAATACAAGTCAAACGAAATAGAAATTAGCTGAGTCATAGCGCGGGACTCCGAAACGAAAACCGGTGAGTATGTAAATATATTATTGTTCGTACCTGCTGTACAAGGTAACAATTGCTCAAATTCGTAACGTATTTTCAAACTAGCACTCGTAGAATTGTAGTGCGAATGTGCCACTCGATTATAGTAACAACGACAAAGAGATACTCTTCTAAACATTTTTCTCCCTTCTCACTGTGCCGAAATTCACAGTGACCAAACAATTCGAAATTGATTATTGTTCTGAAATAGGCAAACAATGAGCTACTCACAGAACAGCTTACAAAGACGCACGATTGGGCGGGTGTAGGTCTTGTCGCCCACCTTGACCTTCACAACTCGCACGTGTCCGTCTGGACCAGGGTGCACTTCGGTGACGCGACCCATTGGCCAAGTGCCCCGTGGGTTGTCTTGGGATGTCACTAGAACAATGTCGTCGACCTTGAGGTCTGTCTCGGCCGTCCTCCACTTGAGTCGCCGGTTCAGCTCTGGCACGACTTCCTGCATCCATCTCCGCCAAAAGTGCAGCACTAGTTCTTGCACTACACGCCAGCATTGCCGAGGGTTGAACTCGCTCTCGTCCACTCCTGCAGGTGCGAACCGAGTACCGATTTGGCCATACATGAAATGATTGGGCGTTAGCGGAGTTGGGTCACGACCATCTGCCGACACGTAGGACAGTGGCCGTGAGTTCATGAGCGCCTCCGCGCCGACGATAGCAGACAATAGCTCCTCGTCTGTGACCTCCGCGTTCTTCAGAATCGCCGAGATAGCACGCTTTGCCGATTTTACTAACGCCTCATGCACTCCGCCGAAATGTGGTGCTGCTGGAGGGTTGAAACGCCAGCTAGTCTGCTGATCCGCTGTCTGCCGCTGAATCGCCTCTGCATCAAGCTGCTTGACTAGCTGAGCAAGCTCATTGGTGGCGCCGACGAAATTCGTGCCATTGTCGGAGATGACGTCAATCGGTACTCCCCGTCGATTGGTGGAGCGTACGTACGCCTGCAGGAACGAGTCCGTTGTCAACGCGTATGACAGCTCGAGATGCACTGCTCTCGTCTGCAAGCAGGTGAACAAGCACAGGTACCGCTTGTGTTGTGTCTTGCCGCGACCCTGCTTCGTCATAAACGGTCCGGCGTAGTCTACAGAGACTCGGCCGAATGCGAGTAGCGGCAGGCTGACTCGGACCTTAGGTAGTGGCGCCATCACCTGCATTGCCGGTTTCGTACGGCTCCGGGCGCACCTCGCACACTTGGCTTCCCAAGCTCGCACCTCTTCGCGGCCAGCGACGATCCAGTAGCGCGACGAGAGTTCGGCTAGCGTATGGCTGACACCGAACGCGTGATATCCTCGTTCGAGACATGCCTTGACAATCAGCTGTGTCACATGATCCCCTCGTGGTAGGACGATCGGATTGCGTTGTTCTGCAGTCAAGAAGTCTGCATGCTGTAGTCGACCTCCGACGCGTAGCAGGCCGGCGTCGTCAATCATCGGCTTGAGCGAGACTAGCTTGCTGGTTGCAGGGATCGGCTTGCCTGCCTTAACTGCAGCATACTCTGGTAGCGACTGTTGCTGCGCTCGCTTGATGTAGAACTCCTCAGAGTCTCGGTTCGCTTGTGGCGATAATTCATCAAACTCTCGCTGTGCGGGTGGTACTGAGCAATTCGTAGCAAGTCGCACACACCAAGCATGAACACGGCACATTCGTACCCAGTCGGAATAGCGGCTTGGCTCTAGACGATTCAGCTCGCTGTGGCATTGGTCGACGGTCACCGCAGTCAGCTCGATGGACTCGTCCGTTGGTTGGTTGACTGGGCCGATGCAGGTCCAACCTAATGCCGTCCGACGCGCCACGGGCTCATGGCTGTTACCCGAGCGCTCTTCATACGCCATGTGAAGCTCCGGATAGTCGGCACCGATAAGCACGTCAATGTGGCGTTTCGACGGTAGCGGCGGAAACTCAACATTGGCTAGATGTGCGTACTGCTTTCCCAGGTGGTGCCAGTCTACAACTTCCATGTTGCCTGTTGGCTGCTCGATTGTGCACGCATGGAGAGTCGTCGACGTGGCTCCGTCAACACTTCGCAGAGTGCACGATACTGGGACAGTGTGAATGGTCTCTTGCTGTCCATTTAGCTTGCTGATGGTCAGCGACATGCTTGATCCAATCAGGCCGAGTTCGGCCGTAACATTGCTCGCTATGTACGAGTGCGTGCTGGCGTCGTCCAGCAGCGCGTTAACAGTTAGCGACCGCTTGCCGTTGGATAGCTGAACGGGAACTGTCCGAATCGACGTCACCGTCCGTACTCTATTCTCCTCTCCCTTCGTGCTGTTTCCGAGGGAGACAGCACTGAAGTTCTCCGGCTGCATGGCTCCAGTCTCTTCAGAGGCGTGGGTTGACGACGCTGGAGGCGGTTGACGGGGCTCACTTTGCAGCAGGCGATGGTGATGCTGCGTGCACCCGTGGATACCGCACTCCCGGTCCCGTGGGCAATCCTTGCCGCTATGTCCAGTCGCAAGGCATCTATAGCATGACTTGCTTCGCTTCGCTGCTGCCCAGCGCTGGCTTACAGTTTGTTTCTCAAACTCTGGGCAACGCCAGATCGGGTGCCCGCCACCATTGCAGCATTGGCATGTGGACCTTGCGGTCGGCACGGTACCAGCGGTGTTTGTAGCTGTCACGAATGTGGTCGTGCGCGGTTGCACAGCGTCGTGAGTCGTTGCCGTCCGAGGCGGCTGATTTCGACTTGTCCCGCTGGTTGACAATTGGCTTCTGACGTGATGCTGCTGGCTGATGCCTTCGATAGTTTCCGTGGCGGCAGCAAGAACTTCTGCCTCGGCATTCAGCCACTCCAGCAGCACCTCGACCGATTCGTCCTTTTGGTGGTGTACTATCCAGCGGCGATACTGGGCCAACAAGTTCACCGGCAGCTTCTGCTGGATCCGCTGGTAGAGAATGCCGGTACCTAGCTTGGTGTGCATACCGGCATCCTTTAACGTCACCACTGCCATGTCGAGCACATCGGTAAAGCGCTCCAGGTCCTGGGCTCTACCGGATCGAATAGGTGGAGATCGTTCCAGCTCTTCCATCCTAACCGCAAGGCGCCGGCGACTCCCACCGAAGCGTCGCTCCAGCCGCCGCAGAGCAGCATCGTATGCTGCTGCCGAATAGCCGAGACTCTCGATGGCATCCAGTGCCTCACCCGCCAAGTACTGTCGGAGCTGCAGCAGCTTTAATTCAGCGGAGAGCAGCTGCTGGTCCACACAAACGCTGAAAGCGGATTTCTAGCTCTCGTATTTTCGCTTCTCTCCGGTGAACACGGCAATTTCGATCCGCTTCAACTTGCTGGTGATGTTGATCTGTGCAGCTGCTGCTGGAGCAGTCAGTGGCGCAGGTCGAGCTGCGGTGCCTCCGACATATGTCGGAGCTGGGGCGAATACTGCGGTCCGGGGTGCTTGCATGCCAGCGCTGGGTCTCGCACCGTACTGTGACGCTCCGGCAGAGATGGTGTGCGACGGTCCAGTAGGCACAGGTGAGTTGTACACGACTGCACTATTGCTCGCACTCCACTGCGGTTGCAGTTGTTGTTGTTGGTACATGTATGCCTGCTGCGGCCTAGCACTATTGTTGCCATACGTTGCATACATCATACTAGGTGTTTGATCAGCAGGATCGTGGATCAGGAAGGCAGAGCCTTGTTCCTAATTTATAGCAGGATCGTTGCTGCCCGTGGTCATAGTTGCAAATGACGCTGGCAGCACTGAACTACGTGGCTGGTACTCTGCGGCTGCTGCAGATAAAGCGGTGCATGCATTGCTGTTGATCATATCCGTTTGCGGTGGCGCGTGTGCTGACGCGGTTGCCATGGCAACGGTCGGGAAGGGTTCGGCAGGTTCCCCCACACGCTGACCACTGAACATTACAACACGACTGTCCGGCTCTACTTTCACCCGTTCTCCATAGTCTGCAGCCCTGGGCAACATCACCCGCGCATCGTGCTGGCGACCAAGAAACGGTGCATCTTGGAGCGCCGCACGCAGATCTAGAATTTCTCTGCTTTCCTCTCGTACTGACGCCAGTAAAGGCGTTGCCCCTCTCAGTGGCGATTGCTTGGGACTGGGAGTCTGCCTGGTCGACGCTGCCAGGCTCGCTCTGCTGCTCCTGATGAGCACACTCCTGGCCAATTCCATGGCATCGGAATACTGGCCTTCCAGCTGCTTGTACTGCTTCTGGAGACCAGCATGTCTCCTAGAGTCAGTGTCCACCACCGCTTCCATGAACTCCATGATGACCTTCTTGGTCTCGTCATACACTGTCGTCAAGTGGCTTCTCCATGCCTTCACGTCATCCTGGTTCGGCACCTCATTCGTTGACTCCACTGTCAAATTTCTCCTCGTATTTGTGAAATCCGTTTTCAGTTCTCGCTTTTTCCGTGCGAGGTCTTCTAGTTTTACCTCCATAATGGCTCCGTGATAACCATCCTCTGCTACCAATAGTTTGGAGTTGACAGGAGGGCATGCACATCGAAACCACGCCTTGTCAACGACCCGTTCTTGCTCAGTTTTAACGACCACACTCAGCAAAGAACAAAACAACAACGAAGCCCAACGACACACCAACGCTGATGTGGCATCGCAAATCCCGTACCGTGCACGCAGGCACAGGGTTGCAACAGAAGAAAGACGCGCTGCAAGCGTGCCAAGCAGCGAGTGAGTACGTAACGCTGTACTTATGCCAGTCATGGCAACGGGAGATAAATAATTATGCATGGAGATCGATCCGCGCATGGTTCGATCGAGAGCAGAGTACGAAAAAAGCACACATTCAAAGTTAGTTCAAACTGTGCAACAGAAGCAGAAGAGGAAAACGAAAATGAACACTTGTTGTGAAGTGAAGTGCTTCTGTCCAAGGGTGCTTGCACCCGACGGGGTGACAGCGCCCCTAGTCAGACAATACAAGTCAAACGAAATAGAAATTAGCTGAGTCATAGCGCGGGACTCCGAAACGAAAACCGGTGAGTATGTAAGGGGCCGTCCGGGGTTACCGATTGTTTTTACAAAACGAAAAGTTTTAGTATTTTTCAGCCCCACCCACCCACCCACCTTTACTGCAGGTCAAACGAATTCCAATAAAATATTGATGTCAATTTTCGACACCCAGAAGTAACTGGGCATTCTCCATCAGCATTCAATAATTATTTTCAAAACGAAACTCCATCAAACCCACCCACCCACAAACGAAAACATTTCGTTTTGAAATTATTATTGGTAACCTTGGACGGCCCCTAAATATATTATTGTTCGTACCTGCTGTACAACGTAACAATTGCTCAAATTCGTAACGTATTTTCAAACTAGCACTCGTAGAATTGTAGTGCGAATGTGCCACTCGATTATAGTAACAACGACAAAGAGATACTCTTCTAAACAGGGGGGGGGGGGGGGTGGGGTGGAGAGAGAACAAGAAGAGAGAAAAATAGATTCAAAGGCAGATCCGATGCAGTGAACATCATGCAATGCTTGGGGAGGGGGGAGCTTCAGGATGGAAATAGTTCTGAACTGTTAGAGGGAGTCTGTGGCCCAAAGCCACTGGCTTCGGCGAAGATGGTAGTGGACGTTCGCTTTGAAGGATTGTAGGCCCTTAGGAGATGGTGGTTTGGTGAAGAGGGAGGATGGCAGCGCGTTCCAGGTGTTGATGATGTTGTATGGAAAGGCGCGTCTTAGGTAGTTAGGAGCGTCTGGAGGGAGAACATTTTCCAGTATCTAGTTACAGTGGTGGAGAGTTACTCTTAACTCGTTTCCATATGTCCTTTTCCTTTCTAGAAAATACGTTGGGCAACCTGCAAAACCTGTCTGCTTTCTCTGCATGTGACTTGCTTCAGATGTATCTTGATTTCCCATTGCAAGCTTATTGACAAATTTAGGTCATATTTTGTTGATGTTAGACCCTATTTTACCCACTTGTAAAATTTTGTACACACTTTTTCTGGGTGAAAAAATGCATGCAAGGCAACCCCACACTGTGTCTCTCATGTTTGTGGTGTTCGATCAAGAAGTCCATACGTGGATAGAGGACATACAGAGTTTGGCCTTGACAGATAATGCTAGCATAATGTTTCGCATAATTCCTACCAAAATCGAATAATCGCATAATTCGAGGCAAATTGCATGCGAATCGTATAAAATTGGAATAATCCGCCTGTTCGCATCAAATTCCATACAGTTGTACATGTTCTACAAGTAGACCTACACGTAGATCCACCAGGAAGTCGTAGGTTTACGACTCCCTTGAGAACATGTCCAGTCCACTACAATCAGTGACGGTCGTAGCTAGGTCGGACCATGCGTTGACCCCGTTGAACTTTTGCTACTACAGTACAACGCCCTCTACAAAAAGTCCCCTGTTATTTGGCACAGAACCATTATACATTAGGAGCATATATATAATGTGAGCACAATGCGGCATAATATCATAACTTCTAGCATAAAAATAGCATATAAAATTCTGCAATTTTTTCAGCAATGCGAAAAGCATAATTTCACGAAAATATTAGCATAATCTGTCAAGGCCTATACAGAGTGACAGAATGAGACCATGCACACTTCAAAACTCGCCAGGGTAACGAAATGATAGCCTTTTTTTACTTTCAGGTAAAATTATTACAAATCACCTCGTAGTGCACGTTCTTTGTGAGGATATACTTTAGTCCGATTAACCGGTTTAGAACCGGTTTGAAAAGATAGGTACGCCTCAACGCGACCAGGCCCAGTCAGCATTACCTGTCGCAGACGTTGGCTGCTCTGGCTGGGCCATGTTGTTCGCGAAGGACGTAACTCAGCGTCCTACCAAGCACTGGAGATGGCAATTAATACCCGGGACATCAAGCGCCCACGTGGCCGACACCATCTCAGATGGATTGACAATATTAAAAATGATCTAAAGCACGCCAATATTGATATTTCTGACTGTTTTGAACTGGCTCTAGACAAGAAAAAATGGCTGATGCTTGTGGAAAAATGTGCTGCGCTTGCGTAGTTGTTCTTACTGCGATACGTTCTACCAATAATGAGATGCCTTTTGTTGGCTCTTCTGCCTGGATTTCGTTGACAGATGTGTTAAGCCCTTGGATCCTTCCATGAGTGACATGCGAACTGTAATTATCATTATTATTCCCGTAGCTATGCAGAAGACGTTACTTCAGTAACGTCTGGCGCTTGCCAGGGTCCACACAGCTTTAATTTGGTGTTAATGTGTTTGTGTGTTTGTGTCACGCCTGGCACTATCCCGTATCTGTCCCGTACCGTACCGTACCATCAAACACAGCTGGTCACAAACAGCTGGCCGCAATATTCAAATAGGGCTTTCAAACGCAAGATCATAACGTGAAGCAACTTGGTAGAATGAATATGAATGCGAATTGTATGGGGGAATGCATGTAGGGCGATAGTGCGGGTTCTAATCCCAGGTTATGCTAAAAATGGGAGAAGTGAAAAATTTATAACATCTCTATGCTTTTTTTTGCCTAGGTCATCAAAGCAGAATTATGCCTTTTTTGCTAAAGGTATCGAAAGACGTAGTCGCCCTTTCACTTACCATTTTGTACAACACTTCCCTCTCTTCTGGACACTTTCCATCCCGGTTCAAAATTGCCCACATCACCCCGATATTGAAGTCAAAACAAGGCCCCCGTAATTGCCCTTCCAATCACCGCCCGGTGTCTCTAACATCTATTCTCGCCAAACTCCTTGAGCAGCTCGTGTTCTCTCGTCTCCAGGTGTTTTTCCAAGAACGTTGCCCGTTCCATGAAGATCAATTTGGTTTCCGGAAGCACCGGTCGACCGAGCAACTCCTCACAAAGGTACGAATGATTGGCTGCTAGCCCGCAAAGCGGGTCTGCATACAGCTGTTGTTTGCGTTGACCTGAAGAAGGCGTTTGATACCGTGCAACACCAGCAACTTCTCATCGCAATCGCGGCCGTGGGTATTTCTGCCATAGCCCTGGCTTGGTTGCAGTCATACCTCCGTGGACGGCAGCAGCGCGTGGTTACCTACATCGGAACGTCTCCTCTGGTACCAGTTACTAGTGGCGTGCCTCAATGCACCATTCTGGGCCCTGTGCTCTTCAATTTAAATGTGCGGAAGCTGCCGCTCACAGCTGATGTTCTTTCCTGCAAGCTGCCGATGTTCGCGGATGACATGACGCTGTATGCCAGTAGAAGGTCGCCAAATGAAGCTGTCGACGCCGTCAACAAGGTACTTTCAGTGCTTGCTCTAGATCTTGCGGACCTAGGGTTGTCAGTCAACTCTGCCAAAACTGTCGCCATGTTCATTTCCAAACTCCCCCTGCACCTGTCTGTTCCTGTGATACTCAACGATCAGGTATTGACCCGCGTTACCAGCACCCGAATCCTGGGGGTCATCATTGATGACCGCCTAACGTGGTCGCCTCACATTGACTTTGTAATTCGCAAGACATGTGCTAAGATTGGCGCTCTTCGTCGGTCCTTTCGGCAATTGAGCAGGAAGGCCAGGAGGCAATTTATTGTATCAGTCATTCTACCTGATCTTTTGTACTGTTGTTCGTGTTTTGTAACGAAGCTGTCCGCTAAGGACCGCCAAAGGCTCTCTACTGTGTTCCGCCGTGCTGTGCGAGCTGCCTGAGGTGCTAAGTTACAGGACGACATCACGCCATTATTGACCACATTGGCGATTTATCCATTTGAACACTATATGATTCTCAACTTTGCCCAGTTTATTCATAGAAATCATGTCATCATCTCACTGCCTACCCTAACGGAATTATTTCCACCGATCACAACAGGCCTTAGAACTAGAAGCCACTCTAATGCTTCCATTGCCATATCTAAGCACCGGACAACTGATGGAGTAAATTCTTTTTCTAATCGTGCCGCAATTTTCTTTAATACAATACCTGCCGAGTGGCGCAGACACCACTGAACCTCTACATTTGCAAACCAACTCAGGGATCTTTTTTGTATTGTATTTATTTAAAAGGATTCTCCAAAAGCAAATGGATGCTTATCACGGAAGTCTCCCACATAAATATCGCAAGAAAAATGGGGAAATGGGGGAGAGGAGAGTGGAAGATGAAGCATGGGAAGAAGGGAAACAAGTACCTAAATATCGAGGTATAAAAGCAGGAAAGAAATCGACGAGGGAAGAAATCACCTCTGCAGATAATAGCGGGACATTTAGATGAAAAAAAACCAGCAAGGATTAATTTTAAGGACAAAAAAATTCTCAAACGGAAAAGTTCGGAATTCCAGTCAGAGAATATCTATGCTGTGAGTAACGAGCCTTTAGAGCAATGCGAAAATTGACAGAGGACTGAACGCAGCGGATATGTTCTGGAAGTTTGTTCCATTCCACAGAAAATTTTTTAAAGACCCAGTGGCGTTTAAGAAGTATTTTGACCTTCTTTTTGGAATCTGTTGAGTTTCTCGATGATCTTGATAGTTCTTGTACTAAGATTGAAGTTGACTTGGTGTTTGATTACTGTACTGCTTGATGTCTGAATTCCAATTTTTTTCTATTTTTTTTCTTTTCCTTTCCTTTTCACTTATCCCGTTATCAGCCCTCTTAAGAGTTGTGTGTATCACTGTTGAGGCATCCGATGGTAAATAAAATAAATACTACTACTACTAAGGCCAAACGGGCAATGGTGCCCAATTCTATGGAAGCGAATTTCAAATGGGAGAGAGCAACGGGGAGAGAGAGAGAGAGAGAGAGAGAGAGAGAGAGAGAGAGAGAGAGAGAGAGAGAGAGAGAGAGAGAGAGAGAGAGAGAGAGAGAGAGAGAGAGAGAGAGAGAGAGAGAGAGAGAGAGAGAGAGAGAGAGAGAGAGAGAGAGAGAGAGAGAGAGGGGGGGAGGGAGGGAGGGAGATGATAAGCAATTTTGCAGCGTAAACAGAGCGATTTTGCAGTGTCAATAGAGCGATCCAAGCACATTTCAAGCCGTCTTACTAGGCCTTGGCGGATAATGCTCGAAAAGGTGGCAGATTCTGCTGTTTTTGCACCGAAATTGGCAGAACCATACAAACCTTATGGCGGGCAATTCCTCGAATTCTGCTCCATTTCTTTATCCACATACCAAACATGCATGAAACTTACCAGAAAAAGTACCGAATTCTGCCAATTTTTCTGCTGGCATTATCCGCCAAGCCCTACGTCTTACTCACAGCAAGGTGATGTTACCAGTGAAACTGACTGATTTGGCTACTGGGGGCGGGGTTACAACTGGTGGCGAAGTAAAAGTCGCCCCTGCATACGACATTAGTGGGTTGCTATGCACCCCCATACTGAGGCAATAGCAAAGTCACACCTTAGTGGATCCAAAATAGAAATTTGATGTCAACTTAGTACTCCCTGGCTGTTTTGACGTCATCACTTTCGAGCCCTATTATCTGCGAAAGGTGGCTGCGACTTTAGAGCTGAATTTCCACCTTTTACAGAAATTTTCAGCCGATTCTGCCCGCGGAACCTCGCGTGACGATTGTAGTGTGGAACAGAGGGGCTTCGCGTCAGCATGCGTTTCTGACTCACGCAACGCGGACGCGAGCCGGCCCTTAGTTAGTGCCCAGGTGTACAGCGAAAGACTTGCTGCTCCCTAAGCTGGCTGGGTGAGGGCCCTGGTGCGGATGAGGTTGTGAATCCATGGCCGCCAGACTTTTTTTGTAGGTAACCAGTGCCTGCTCCAGCGCCGGGTGAGCCGGGCAATCCACCCGGTTGGGCGGCGCTTGGACCCGGTTGAAAATATAGTACCGGGTCACCTGTGACCCGGTTGGTACTTTACACTTTCGAACTTTGAAAGGACTGACCACATGGCTTGTACGTGTCAGATACTTCTTCTTCTTTCGTAATTTTCTAATTCCTGCCCTCTCTTTTCTAAATGCGGCTTATCCATTCGCCTTTATGTCATTGGACCTAGTTCCCATTTATTGTCCGAATTAAAATAAACCAACCAATTAGTTAAAGCATGTGCCTCGGCTGGTGAGACAGCGCCAGGTACATGTGTACCCGGTTACGACCCGGTTGAAATGGTTGCGCCAGGTACACGTGTACCCGGCTGTCCTACAATCCTAGAGCAGACACTGGTAACGTCTCTGAAACCATCGAAGCAATCGTGGAGCGCAAGCTCCGGAGTTATAGCTGACGTTGGTGACGCAGACGTCGCCAATGACTCGCGTTCTCTGCTTCCTGCTCCGCTCGCCGCGCTCGGGGTAGAATGGCAGGATTCAGCGTGGTGAAGTACACTGAAACAGGCGATCTGCGAGGGCCGCTTTCCTGCCCGAATTATTCAAACTGAAGAGCGAGAGTTCGCTGCGGAGACGCAGAACCGTCATGGCGCGAATTTCACTGACAGTAAAGGCAGCCATGGCTCGCGACAACAAGGATGAGAACGAGGCAAAGCACAAGGATGAGAACGAGCAAAATACAAACTGTGAAACACTGAAACAGGCGATCGGCGAGGGCAGCTTTCCTGCCCGAATTATTCAAACCCAAGAGAACTGTGAAACACAATGATCTGACAAGAGTGATCCACACACAGAACGGATCGAAATATAATGACTAAAACACTACGAGCAAGCAAGAATGATCGTCGCACAGAACGGATCGAAAATTAATAATAGCAGAGCAAACTCTAGCAAGACATGCAACGAAGCAACCCTCCCACGTTGAGCTACAAGCAAACGTCATCATAACGCCGCCACACGCTTTCCACATCGGAGGCGAGCGACACGCATGAACTCCACACGTCGCGCGCCGCCGCACGCTTTCCACATCGGGGGCGAGCGACACACATGAACGCCGGTTCCTTTAGCATGACACGTTGAGTGCCCACGACCCATGCCGCCTACGTTGAGCGTCGCGCATGAATGTCCCGTTGAGTGCCACGTTGAATGACACAGTCATAATTATAATGCCACGACGCACAGAGTACCATGTGAGCATGCACCAAGGCGTGTGACCGACATGGATACCGTGGTGTCCAGCGCACGTGACTGTTGCCAGCAGCAAAGCATGAGCATGCATGTGCAGTAAATCGCCAGCAATCATAGCATGCAGCATAGTTTGAGTGGTAGCACGAAGCAGCCGCGTGGACCTATTAATCTGAATTATTACTATAATGCTACAGTAATACATGTCAAACGAGTAACGTAGTTGCGTGATGTCTGTGGCCTTCATCCTATTCATAACTTGGTGCTCTTACTAGTACAGTTTATTGGACATTTGAAACCCTTTCACTGCGGTGGTTATTACGAGTTTTCAGTCAGCTTGATGACGTAGGAACGAGGTTACGTACATCTACTCTCTACTATGTAGTCACTTGAGTGAGTGGAGACTACTTTAAGATAATTAAAATTATTAAATAATTTACAATAAAAATAGAACTGTTCTTCTAGCTCTCATAACATGAACAACAATAACAAGCAGATAGCTGTACGTGTGTGTTTAGAAGATCAGCGAGAATCAGTAAAAACAGGAGACTGCAACTGTGATCGCGCGTAGGTAGGTCTACGCGGCATGGCGCCTACGTTATTACGGCTACATCATACATGCGGCTGACACAAGCAATTAATTATTTAGCAAACCATGCATGCTGATTGCATGCCAAGTGTGCAGCGCGCGCACAGCATGCCACGTCTCGACCGCTCTCGCTTATTGTGCAAAGGGTCTATTAACGAGTTACGTAGGCGCCATGCCGCGTAGACCTACCTACGCGCGATCACAGTTGCAGTCTCCTGTTTTTACTGATTCTCGCTGATCTTCAAAACACACACGTACAGCTATCTGCTTGTTATTGTTGTTCATGTTGTGAGAGCTAGAGGAACAGTTCTATTTTATTGTATTCTTTTCAAGTTGAGCATTCGTCTTCCACTCTATCGTGATAACTGGCATACTGATTAGGCAGTGCTAGTAATAGCAACATCCACTGTCTGTTTCGAGTAGTACTGTAGTCTCAGTCTGTGTCATCCGAAGAGCAGGATTGCCTTGTCGTCGTGCATACCGCAGTAGCTGCTGTCCGACACATTTTGATCAGAATGGCAAAGAAAAAACAATCCAAAAGTAAGCGTCACAAGGAGGAAGGACGTAAGCGAGAGGAGCGGTCGGCAAAGCCAGCTTTGAAACATGAGAGACAAAGCAAGAGAGAAAACTACCTGGAAGAGGACGATGTTGAATTCATCAGCTTTGCTAACCAGCTGCAGGCAAAAGGCTTGAAAATCAAGGATGTCCCGGGAGATGGGTAAGTACGCAGTGCAAATTGTGCACAATCATGTACTACAGTGTATAGTGTGCATGGTATCCGGTACGCTGAAGCAAAACCAAGAGTAGATTTTTGTCATGGTGCAAATAATCCCTGGAAATAGCGCTGGTCTCTGTTATAATATCAGCCTATTCAATATCACCTTCTCTGATGAGCCTTATGAAGGCGAAGCAGCTGTGAGGAAGAATGACAGTATCTACCTTCCTTGTATTGCTGTTGGTGTGTGTATTGGCTACCGAGGTAGCAGTGAGTCAGCTGTGAGAGCGCATGGAGGAGAGGGGAGGAAGAGTTCTTTACATTTTATTGGCCGAATAGTACCGTTCACCATTTGAAATTGAGTAGAGTGGTTGTTGGAAAAAGAAAGGAGAGTAGATGATAGTTTCCGAACGCAGATCTACCAGTTTCGGTAGAACGTCGATTTTACTGTACGATAATATTATGATATTTTGTGGGAAACAGCTCTCATGGTCCCACAAGGACAGAAATGCCGTACCTCTACCGACTTCTACCAGCCTCAAACCTGGTAGAGCCGGTAGAGGAAAGCAGAATCTACCATTTGGTGTAGAAAAAAACCCAACACATCTACCGAATATCCATCAGTTCGAGGGAAAGTTGCAAACGGGAAAGGTCTGAAGAAAAAAGTTGACTGTCACCACCAGGACTCGAACCATGGACCCTGGCTTAAGGACATCTACCATGCTGGATAGGCCCGGGCGGACAATGCTAGTTATTTTGCGTGATAATGCCAATGGCAATGCCAGAAAAACTGTATCATAATGCTACTTATAATGCTGCTGTTCCTCTGTAATGCCAGCAATTCACCAGCAGTAAGTATGAAAAATGGCTTGGTTTGGGCAGTATTGTGCACGTTTCGTAGTTCTACGTAGACAGCATGGAAAATACTAGATAATCATGATCATAATGCTTATTGTATGCTGCTATTGCTTCATACAATCCCTTGCACCTAGCTGTCCAGCGAGGAAAGTCTCGAGTGGAGGTCTCTCGATCTGCTCGCTCATTCGCCTGGCATTCAGTAGCACTTCATCGCCAAGGACTTCAATGCAAAACAGTTTTCACACTGCGCTTCAAGGCTTTTTCCTCGTGAACTTGCTGCAAACGTATGAGCTCTGCTGCGCGTGTTCCCTTTGTGTGAGGCCCAGAAACAGCTAGTATCTCCGTACTTCGATTGGCTGGATCGATGTCGTCCAGGTTCTCCTCACTATCGCCATCACGACTCTAACTGGACACGATTTCTTCACCATTTTCCGCAAGCAGCAGCTAGGGCAGAAATTTCGCCATCCCTGAGTGTAGCAGATGGAATCCGTTTGATCAGCTCAAAAACTCTTCGTTGTGACTAGAGGAGTAGCAGGGAATATTCTACCGGAAGCCCTTTGATTTCCTTGACTGCTGAAACCCTTCCTGCCATGACTGCTACTTGTTCAAACAAGCTAGGTTCTCTTTGGTTCCACTTCACTGCACTCGACCGTCCACGCGACACAACCCTTTTACAAAACATCATTTTTCTCAAAAAAATGATTTTCACCCTAACTATAAGTAACTAAGCCTGGTTTTCGCAGAAGTAAGGGCCATTTGAGTATAATGCCACTTTTGTGGAAATGTAGTCCGTCTTTGCTAATTCGTTTCAAATTCAATGTATCTCTTAGTTGTCGTCACCCGTCCTCTATAGTTTTACCTCGTTCTGGCGCCCATTTCCTTAAATCCCCTCTCTTCAGTTTATCTGTGCAATGGAACAAACTTCCAGAACGCATCCGCTGCGTTCAGTCCTCTGTCAATTTTCGCATTGCTCTAAAGGCTCATTACTCTCAGCATAGATATTCTCTGACTGGAATTCCGAACTTTTCTGTTTGAGAAATTTTTTTCCTTGAAATTAATCCTTGCTGGTTTTTTTTCATCTAAATGTCCCGCTATTATCTGCAGAGGTGATTTCTTCCCTCGTCGATTTCTTTCCTGCTTTTATACCTCGATAGTTAGGTACTTGTTTCCCTTCTTCCCATGCTTCATCTTCCACTCTCCTCTCCCCCATTTCCCCATTTTTCTTGCGATATTTATGTGGGAGACTTCCGTGATAAGCATCCATTTGCTTTTGGAGAATCCTTTTAAATAAATACAATACAAAATAGTGTTATAATGCTAGCATAGTGCCCGTTGCAAATCGCACACTATAATGCTACTTATAATGCTAGCAGTATCCGCCTAGGCCTAATGCTGGATGACATAAATGTGCCAGCATTGGAAAAAAATAGGGCCCTCTATTGTAGTATTGAATAGTGTCTTCATGTATACCCTGGTGTTGATGTGTCATCCTTGTTGTCAATACCGCTACCCGCATCAGTATACCCTTGTGTTGATGTGTCATCCTTGTTGTCAATACCGCTACCTGCATCAGTATACCCTGGTGTTGATGTGTCATCCTTGTTGTCAATACCGCTACCTGCATCAGTATACCCTGGTGTTGATGTTTCATCCTTGTTATCAATACCTGCATCAGTATACCCTGGTGTTGATGTGTCATCCTTGTTGTCAATACCGCTACCTGCATCAGTATACGCTGGTGTTGATGTGTCATCCTTGTTGTCAATACCGCTACCTGCATCAGTATACTCTGGTGTTGATGTGTCATCCTTGTTGTCAATACCGCTACCTGCATCAGTATACCCTGGTGTGGATGTGTCATCCTTGTTGTCAATACCGCTACCTGCATCAGTATACGCTGGTGTTGATGTGTCATCCTTGGTATCAATACCGCTACCTGCATCAGTATACCCTGGTGTTGAAGTGTCATCCTTGTTGTCAATACCGCTACCTGCATCAGTATACCCTGGTGTTGATGTGTAATCCTTGTTGTCGATTCACATTGTTGTCACTGGTACCTTCAGGAATTGTCTGTTCCGCGCGCTGGCAGATCAATTGGACGGCGACATGGCAAGGCACGACCAACACAGGCAAGAAACTGTCCACAACATGATTGACCACCGCCAAGTAGTGAGAGCTTTATTTCATTAGCCAATGCCTTCCTGAAGCCGTAGAGCCGTCACTTGTCAATGACCAGTAGTGGTATTAATTTTCTTACCATCGGATGCCTCAACAGTGATATACACAACTCTTAAGAGGGCTGATAACGGGATAAGTGAAAAGGAAAAGAAAAGAAAACTAGACAATATTTGATTGAGAATGCAGTGATCCATGTGGATGGTTTTTGTTATTTGCCAGGTGTGTGAGGGGTATGATGACCGTGGTCTGTTGTTGTGCGCCTGTATTGCTATGATGTCAAGCAGAAGAATGGCAAGAAGAGATGCTCCCATCCGCAGTACGGCCGAAAGAAGAAGAGCAAGCCGGCACCGGCACGGAAGAGAAAAGATTTCGCTGCGCGTGTCCTGACCCGGCTGGAGAAGGATAAAAGTGTAGGTCCATGGTTTCATTCTTTCTTTGCATTGCGTATACCTGTGTCTCGTGGAGTGCGACGACTGGTTTGATTGCAAATGCATGTTTTAGATTTGTTTCTAACTTGATTGTTTCTTCGGAGTTGAATATCATGAGCAAGAAATCAGCTTTAGTGCAGCCCTTCACAATCAAAATCTAGATGAACAGTTATGATATTCTTCTCAAAAGCCATATTTAGCCATTTTACCCACAAAATGGCCCACATGGGAAATTTCGTAATCAATAATTTGGTCGAAATTCGCAATTGTGGGAGAATCATGCACCGTTGGGAAGGGAAAGCCGTGCATGAGACATGCTTTAGTATAGGGCTGAAATCTCGACTATTCAAATATTCGTTAATTTAGCTTTGCAGAATGAACATTTGTGAGGTAACGAATGTTAGAACTGAAATTTTTTCCCAATATGCTCGACACAAATGTTTTATTACAATCAGCGTACAACCGTACTGAGCCATCTGACAGCGTTTCTGGGGCGATGTTGCTCTCAACGGAGAGCGAAGCAAGGTCGCTGAAGGTTGTCATGTCAATGGCGTTGGTTTCCTCCTTGAAGTATACTTTTTGCCTGTATCATGTGGCGGGTATTCATGCCCTTGTCAGAACTCTGACGATTTGCGTGAATTATCAATCAAGAACATTTGTTCGTTGGTTCGTTCGTTAGAGTCAAGAACGTTCGATTGCTGAGAAATTGTGTTCCCTTTCAGTCCTACAGTTTAGGTTATCGCAATACTCTCTCTATTTACAGTGCAAGCCTGGCATTGGGTGAGGCAAGTTTGCGACGTACACACTATAAGGCTATCAGAACATACAGCTTCATCTGTGGACCACAGGTGATTGCAAATTACGACACGCTCTCTGTCGTCCTTTGATTATGAAAGGTGGCTATCGAAAACGTATGCCCTTGTATCTGAATATTAAAATGAATTTCCGCACGTAACATTCGATGTTTGAAAATGGCACATGCACATGGGAAAATGGCACATGCACATGGGAAATTTCGTAATCAATAATTTGGTCGAAATTCGCAATTGTGGGAGAATCATGCACCGTTGGGAAGGGAAAGCCGTGCATGAGACATGCTTTAGTATAGGGCTGAAATCTCGACTATTCAAATATTCGTTAATTTAGCTTTGCAGAATGAACATTTGTGAGGTAACGAATGTTAGAACTGAAATTTTTTCCCAATATTCTCGACACAAATGTTTTATTACAATCAGCGTGCAACCTTACGGAGCCATCCGACAGCGTTTCTGGGGCGATGTTGCTCTCAACGGAGAGCGAAGCAAGGTCGCTGAAGGTTTTTATGTCAATGGCGTTGGTTTCCTCCCTGAAGCATACTTTTTTGCCTGTATCATGTGGCGGGGTATTCATGCCCTTGTCAGAACTCTGACGATTTGCATGAATTATCAATCAAGAACATTTGTTCGTTGGTTCTTTCGTTAGAGTCAAGAACGTTCGATTGCTGAGAAATTGTGTTCGTTTCAGTCCTACAGTTTAGGTTGTCGCAATACTCTCTCTATTTACAGTGCAAGCCTGGCATTGGGTGAGGAAAGTTTGCGACGTACACACTGTAAGCATATCAGAATATACAGCCCCATCTGTGGGACACAGGTGATTGCAAATTATGACACTCTCTCTGTCGTCCTTTGATTATGCGAGGTGGCTATCGAAAACGTATGCCCTTGCTCTCAACGGAGAGCGAAGCAAGGTCGCTGAAGGTTTTTATGTCAATGGCGTTGGTTTCCTCCCTGAAGCATACTTTTTTGCCTGTATCATGTGGCGGGGTATTCATGCCCTTGTCAGAACTCTGACGATTTGCATGAATTATCAATCAAGAACATTTGTTCGTTGGTTCTTTCGTTAGAGTCAAGAACGTTCGATTGCTGAGAAATTGTGTTCGTTTCAGTCCTACAGTTTAGGTTGTCGCAATACTCTCTCTATTTACAGTGCAAGCCTGGCATTGGGTGAGGAAAGTTTGCGACGTACACACTGTAAGCATATCAGAATATACAGCCCCATCTGTGGGACACAGGTGATTGCAAATTATGACACTCTCTCTGTCGTCCTTTGATTATGCGAGGTGGCTATCGAAAACGTATGCCCTTGTATCTGAATATTAAAATGAATTTCCGCTCGTAACATTCGATGTTTAAAAGTGACTTATTTTTGTAGAGTATAATGGTGTGTCATAATGGTACTAAAGTTGGCTGCTCCAACGAGGAGCACACGCTTCTTGCCGAACTTGACTGACTCACGATTGCCATCCGGAGCACACGAGGAGCACGTAGCACCTTCCGCTCGGCAAACCTGAAAGAAAGCACCACTGCCTGCTCAATACACAGTGTGTCAAGTTCGACAAGAAGTTTGTGCTCCTCGTTGGAGCAACCAACTTCATGACTAGTACCGCCAAAGTCGCAACTTCTAAGTTCATAATGGTATTAGTTTGTAAAATTATTGCCTTCGGGTGTTACTCTTTTATTGAAACCATTTCTTGTTGAACCTTCTACTAGTATCTTAGTTTATGCCCCAGCTGTTACGCTGTCATCACACTACGGTACAAAGCGCTGTGTCTACATCCACATAAGGTTTTGGTCGGTTGTCATGATGATCCATGTATGAAGTGAAAGCGGGAGCAGAAGAAACGGGAAACGTAGACGTGGTAGGGAGTGGGCCACTTTTTTGTATAAAAGGGTGTATCTCCCACGGTCTGTTTCCAGGCCACCTTGTACGTGCGAATCTTCAAATTTCTCCAAAACGTGACCGCGTGTACTGGTCAAGAACTGTGCCTGTTTGATGACACGACTACCCGTTTTGGATTTTTCACTGTGGACGCAGACGTAAGGGGAAGCCAGAGAACGAAGTGTGATGACGGCCTTACTAGCTCCTTGGGTGTTGCTGGTATTATCGCCTACGCTGATTCCTTGTATTCGTTGCTGCCAAAATTTCCTTACATTAGCTTTATTCTTGTTCCTTTTGGCCAGGCATTCTTCACCATCACGCTGATTTCTTCAGAAAAGGTTGCCAACCTTAAACCCATGCAGGAGGATGTGTGTGAGCAGCAAAGCGGCGATGTGATGGAGAGTCGGGATTCAATTCTTGCGTACTTTCGTAAGAATCATCTCGAGTTTACAACTTTGCGGCACGCGCAGTACGCTACACTGTGCATGCTCATCGAGCTGCAAAGCCAGTGCAATGTAATCGTCTACCGCTGCAATACCTGCATAGCGGAAATTATTGGAAGTCGTTTCCATTGCCCAGTGTGTGACGTAAGTTTGCATATTCATATTGGCCACTGTGTGTTTCCAGATTTTGTTTGTATTTTTTGTCTCAAGTTCTCTTAGTTCTTCTAGATTAATAGCTCCTTGGGTGTTGCTGGTATTATCGCCTACGCTGATTTCTTGTATTCGTTGCTGCAAAATTTCCTTACATTACCTTTATTCTTGTTCCTTTTGGACAGGCATTCTTCACCATCACGCTGATTTCTTCAGAAAAGGTTGCCAACCTTAAACCCATGCAGGAGGATGTGTGTGAGCAGCAAAGCGTCAATGTGATGGAGAGTCGGGATTCAATGCTTGCGTACTTTCGTCAGAATCATCTCGAGTTTACAACTTTGCGGCACGCGCAGTACGCTACACTGTGCATGCTCATCGAGCTGCAAAGCCAGTGCAATGTAATCGTCTACCGCTGCAATACCTGCATAGCGGAAATTATTGGAAGTCGTTTCCATTGCCCAGTGTGTGACGTAAGTTTGCATATTCATATTGGCCACTGTGTGTTTCCAGATTTTGTTTGTATTTTTTGTCTCAAGTTCTCTTAGTTCTTCTAGATTAATAGCTCCTTGGGTGTTGCTGGTGTTATCGCCTACGCTGATTTCTTGTATTCGTTGCTGGCAAAATTTCCTTACATTACCTTTATTCTTGTTCCTTTTGGCCAGGCATTCTTCACCATCACGCTGATTTCTTCAGAAAAGGTTGCCAACCTTAAACCCATGCAGGAGGATGTGTGTGAGCAGCAAAGCGGCGATGTGATGGAGAGTCGGGATTCAATTCTTGCGTACTTTCGTCAGAATCATCTCGAGTTTACAACTTTGCGGCACGCGCAGTACGCTACACTGTGCATGCTCATCGAGCTGCAAAGCCAGTGCAATGTAATCGTCTACCGCTGCAATACCTGCATAGCGGAAATTATTGGAAGTCGTTTCCATTGCCCAGTGTGTGACGTAAGTTTGCATATTCATATTGGCCACTGTGTGTTTCCAGATTTCGTTTGTATTTTTTGTCTCAAGTTCTCTTAGTTCTTCTAGATTAATAGCTCCTTGGGTGTTGCTGGTGTTATCGCCTACGCTGATTTCTTGTATTCGTTGCTGGCAAAATTTCCTTACATTACCTTTATTCTTGTTCCTTTTGGCCAGGCATTCTTCACCATCACGCTGATTTCTTCAGAAAAGGTTGCCAACCTTAAACCCATGCAGGAGGATGTGTGTGAGCAGCAAAGCGGCGATGTGATGGAGAGTCGGGATTCAATTCTTGCGTACCTTCGTCAGAATCATCTCGAGTTTACAACTTTGCGGCACGCGCAGTACGCTACACTGTGCATGCTCATCGAGCTGCAAAGCCAGTGCAATGTAATCGTCTACCGCTGCAATACCTGCATAGCGGAAATTATTGGAAGTCGTTTCCATTGCCCAGTGTGTGACGTAAGTTTGCATATTCATATTGGCCACTGTGTGTTTCCAGATTTCGTTTGTATTTTTTGTCTCAAGTTCTCTTAGTTCTTCTAGATTAATAGCTCCTTGGGTGTTGCTGGTGTTATCGCCTACGCTGATTTCTTGTATTCGTTGCTGGCAAAATTTCCTTACATTACCTTTATTCTTGTTCCTTTTGGCCAGGCATTCTTCACCATCACGCTGATTTCTTCAGAAAAGGTTGCCAACCTTAAACCCATGCAGGAGGATGTGTGTGAGCAGCAAAGCGGCGATGTGATGGAGAGTCGGGATTCAATTCTTGCGTACCTTCGTCAGAATCATCTCGAGTTTACAACTTTGCGGCACGCGCAGTACGCTACACTGTGCATGCTCATCGAGCTGCAAAGCCAGTGCAATGTAATCGTCTACCGCTGCAATACCTGCATAGCGGAAATTATTGGAAGTCGTTTCCATTGCCCAGTGTGTGACGTAAGTTTGCATATTCATATTGGCCACTGTGTGTTTCCAGATTTCGTTTGTATTTTTTGTCTCAAGTTCTCTTAGTTCTTCTAGATTAATAGCTCCTTGGGTGTTGCTGGTGTTATCGCCTACGCTGATTTCTTGTATTCGTTGCTGGCAAAATTTCCTTACATTACCTTTATTCTTGTTCCTTTTGGCCAGGCATTCTTCACCATCACGCTGATTTCTTCAGAAAAGGTTGCCAACCTTAAACCCATGCAGGAGGATGTGTGTGAGCAGCAAAGCGGCGATGTGATGGAGAGTCGGGATTCAATTCTTGCGTACCTTCGTCAGAATCATCTCGAGTTTACAACTTTGCGGCACGCGCAGTACGCTACACTGTGCATGCTCATCGAGCTGCAAAGCCAGTGCAATGTAATCGTCTACCGCTGCAATACCTGCATAGCGGAAATTATTGGAAGTCGTTTCCATTGCCCAGTGTGTGACGTAAGTTTGCATATTCATATTGGCCACTGTGTGTTTCCAGATTTTGTTTGTATTTTTTTGTCTCAAGTTCTCTTAGTTCTTCTAGATTAATAGCTCCTTGGGTGTTGCTGGTGTTATCGCCTACGCTGATTTCTTGTATTCGTTGCTGGCAAAATTTCCTTACATTACCTTTATTCTTGTTCCTTTTGGCCAGGCATTCTTCACCATCACGCTGATTTCTTCAGAAAAGGTTGCCAACCTTAAACCCATGCAGGAGGATGTGTGTGAGCAGCAAAGCGGCGATGTGATGGAGAGTCGGGATTCAATTCTTGCGTACTTTCGTCAGAATCATCTCGAGTTTACAACTTTGCGGCACGCGCAGTACGCTACACTGTGCATGCTCATCGAGCTGCAAAGCCAGTGCAATGTAATCGTCTACCGCTGCAATACCTGCATAGCGGAAATTATTGGAAGTCGTTTCCATTGCCCAGTGTGTGACGTAAGTTTGCATATTCATATTGGCCACTGTGTGTTTCCAGATTTTGTTTGTATTTTTTGTCTCAAGTTCTCTTAGTTCTTCTAGATTAATAGCTCCTTGGGTGTTGCTGGTGTTATCGCCTACGCTGATTTCTTGTATTCGTTGCTTCCAAAATTTCCTTACATTACCTTTATTCTTGTTCCTTTTGGCCAGGCATTCTTCACCATCACGCTGATTTCTTCAGAAAAGGTTGCCAACCTTAAACCCATGCAGGAGGATGTGTGTGAGCAGCAAAGCGTCAATGTGATGGAGAGTCGGGATTCAATGCTTGCGTACTTTCGTCAGAATCATCTCGAGTTTACAACCTTGCGGCACGCGCAGTACGCTACACTGTGCATGCTCATCGAGCTGCAAAGCCAGTGCAATGTAATCGTCTACCGCTGCAATACCTGCATAGCGGAAATTATTGGAAGTCGTTTCCATTGCCCAGTGTGTGACGTAAGTTTGCATATTCATATTGGCCACTGTGTGTTTCCAGATTTTGTTTGTATTTTTTTGTCTCAAGTTCTCTTAGTTCTTCTAGATTAATAGCTCCTTGGGTGTTGCTGGTGTTATCGCCTACGCTGATTTCTTGTATTCGTTGCTGGCAAAATTTCCTTACATTACCTTTATTCTTGTTCCTTTTGGCCAGGCATTCTTCACCATCACGCTGATTTCTTCAGAAAAGGTTGCCAACCTTAAACCCATGCAGGAGGATGTGTGTGAGCAGCAAAGCGGCGATGTGATGGAGAGTCGGGATTCAATTCTTGCGTACTTTCGTAAGAATCATCTCGAGTTTACAACTTTGCGGCACGCGCAGTACGCTACACTGTGCATGCTCATCGAGCTGCAAAGCCAGTGCAATGTAATCGTCTACCGCTGCAATACCTGCATAGCGGAAATTATTGGAAGTCGTTTCCATTGCCCAGTGTGTGACGTAAGTTTGCATATTCATATTGGCCACTGTGTGTTTCCAGATTTTGTTTGTATTTTTTGTCTCAAGTTCTCTTAGTTCTTCTAGATTAATAGCTCCTTGGGTGTTGCTGGTGTTATCGCCTACGCTGATTTCTTGTATTCGTTGCTGGCAAAATTTCCTTACATTACCTTTATTCTTGTTCCTTTTGGCCAGGCATTCTTCACCATCACGCTGATTTCTTCAGAAAAGGTTGCCAACCTTAAACCCATGCAGGAGGATGTGTGTGAGCAGCAAAGCGGCGATGTGATGGAGAGTCGGGATTCAATTCTTGCGTACTTTCGTCAGAATCATCTCGAGTTTACAACTTTGCGGCACGCGCAGTACGCTACACTGTGCATGCTCATCGAGCTGCAAAGCCAGTGCAATGTAATCGTCTACCGCTGCAATACCTGCATAGCGGAAATTATTGGAAGTCGTTTCCATTGCCCAGTGTGTGACGTAAGTTTGCATATTCATATTGGCCACTGTGTGTTTCCAGATTTCGTTTGTATTTTTTGTCTCAAGTTCTCTTAGTTCTTCTAGATTAATAGCTCCTTGGGTGTTGCTGGTGTTATCGCCTACGCTGATTTCTTGTATTCGTTGCTGGCAAAATTTCCTTACATTACCTTTATTCTTGTTCCTTTTGGCCAGGCATTCTTCACCATCACGCTGATTTCTTCAGAAAAGGTTGCCAACCTTAAACCCATGCAGGAGGATGTGTGTGAGCAGCAAAGCGGCGATGTGATGGAGAGTCGGGATTCAATTCTTGCGTACCTTCGTCAGAATCATCTCGAGTTTACAACTTTGCGGCACGCGCAGTACGCTACACTGTGCATGCTCATCGAGCTGCAAAGCCAGTGCAATGTAATCGTCTACCGCTGCAATACCTGCATAGCGGAAATTATTGGAAGTCGTTTCCATTGCCCAGTGTGTGACGTAAGTTTGCATATTCATATTGGCCACTGTGTGTTTCCAGATTTTGTTTGTATTTTTTTGTCTCAAGTTCTCTTAGTTCTTCTAGATTAATAGCTCCTTGGGTGTTGCTGGTGTTATCGCCTACGCTGATTTCTTGTATTCGTTGCTGGCAAAATTTCCTTACATTACCTTTATTCTTGTTCCTTTTGGCCAGGCATTCTTCACCATCACGCTGATTTCTTCAGAAAAGGTTGCCAACCTTAAACCCATGCAGGAGGATGTGTGTGAGCAGCAAAGCGGCGATGTGATGGAGAGTCGGGATTCAATTCTTGCGTACTTTCGTCAGAATCATCTCGAGTTTACAACTTTGCGGCACGCGCAGTACGCTACACTGTGCATGCTCATCGAGCTGCAAAGCCAGTGCAATGTAATCGTCTACCGCTGCAATACCTGCATAGCGGAAATTATTGGAAGTCGTTTCCATTGCCCAGTGTGTGACGTAAGTTTGCATATTCATATTGGCCGCTGTGTGTTTCCAGATTTCGTTTGTATTTTTTGTCTCAAGTTCTCTTAGTTCTTCTAGATTAATAGCTCCTTGGGTGTTGCTGGTGTTATCGCCTACGCTGATTTCTTGTATTCGTTGCTGGCAAAATTTCCTTACATTACCTTTATTCTTGTTCCTTTTGGCCAGGCATTCTTCACCATCACGCTGATTTCTTCAGAAAAGGTTGCCAACCTTAAACCCATGCAGGAGGATGTGTGTGAGCAGCAAAGCGGCGATGTGATGGAGAGTCGGGATTCAATTCTTGCGTACCTTCGTCAGAATCATCTCGAGTTTACAACTTTGCGGCACGCGCAGTACGCTACACTGTGCATGCTCATCGAGCTGCAAAGCCAGTGCAATGTAAACGTCTACCGCTGCAATACCTGCATAGCGGAAATTATTGGAAGTCGTTTCCATTGCCCAGTGTGTGACGTAAGTTTGCATAT
>NC_088643.1:1437354-1534854 GCF_964019385.1 Sycon ciliatum
GTTTATCCTTTCTCACTTTTTTGATCTTTCAGGATATTCACCAGTCTACACTTCAAGATCAAGTCAGCGTACCGACCGGTATCCCATACTTTGAGGGTGATTCCTGGCCTAAAGTGTGTGAGAAGATCGCCCAGGAGGAAAAAGCGGAGAAGATCGCAGCTGAGGCCGAGGTATGCATTATCTTCTGTGTAGAGCAGGACTGATGGTTTACATCTCTCTCTCGAATTCAACTCCATCTCAAACATTTTACCACTCGTTGGATGGCATTTGGGTACCAGCCGCTGTTCGTCTTATGGTTGTTGGCAATTTGTCTTTTTTCAATGCCGCTGAGATGATGGAGTGCATGGGATGAAGGTGACAAATTCGGCGATAGTTATAAGAAAGTTCGTTGCTCTCAATGTTCGAACTTGCACCTTTCCCACTTTTCCATTCAGCGGACTCATTATGTTTTTACAGAAAAGTGGGAAAGATGCAAGCTCGAACATTGAGAGCAACGAACTTTCATATAATTATCGCCAAATTTGTTACTAAAAAATCCGTTTCTTAAGTTATGCAAAACAACAATGTGATGACAGCCATTCCTCAACTTGCACTGCTCTGCACTCCAACTTCTTTGTATTATTACTCAACGTTCTTTCATCTTGATCAAATCTTAAAGGTTAGGACTAGATTAGGAGGAGGCTGCCTGAGGGTCAATACTTACATTAAGGATACAGTAGTGATTCTGAAATACTTGCCATTGAAATATTACCTCATCAATAACATAGCAAGGGGCTCTAAGCTGCTCTGGAACTGGGAAGATACCTTAGGTGTCCTCGGTGTGGGAATAAGACAAACCATACGCTAGCTTAAGGCTTGGCGTCTGCCAATCCCCCGCCAAGTAGTGAGAGCTTTATTTCATTAGCCAATGCCTTCCTGAAGCCGTAGACCCGTCACTTGTCAACGACTAGTAGTAGTATTTATTTTTCTTACCATCGGATGCCTCAACAGTGATATACACAACTCTGAAGAGGGCTGATAACGGGATAAGTGAAAAGGAAAAGAAAAGAAAACTAGACAATATTTGATTGAGAATGCAGTGATCCATGTGGATGATTTTTTTAATGGCTAGGTGTGTGAGGGGTATGATGACCGTGGTATGTTGTTGTGTGCCTGTATTGCTATGATGACCGTGGTCTGTTGTTGTCTGCCTGTATTGCTATGATGTCAAGCAGAAGAATGGCAAGAAGGGATGCTCCCAGCCGCAGTACGGCCGAAAGAAGAAGAGCAAGCCGGCACCGGCACGGAAGAGAAAAGATTTCGCTGCGCGTGTCCTGACCCGGCTAGAGAAGGATAAAAGTGTAGGTCCATGGTTTCATTCTTTCTTTGCATTGCGTATACCTGTGTCTCGTGGAGTGCGACAACTGGTTTGATTGCAAATGCATGTTTTAGATTTGTTTTTTAACTTGATTGTTTCTTCGGAGTTGAATATCATGAGCAAGAAATCAGTTTTAGTGCAGCCCTTCACAATCAAAATCAAGATGACAAGTTATGATATTCTTCTCAAAAGCCTTTTTTAGCCATTTTACCCACAAAATGGCCCACATGGGAAATTTCGTTATCAATAATTTGGTCGAAATTCGCAATTGTGGGAGAGTCATGCACCGTTGGGAAGGGAAAGCCGTGCATGAAACATGCTTTAGTATAGGGCTGAAATCTCGACTATTCAAATATTCGTTAATTTAGCTTTGCAGAATGAACATTTGTGAGGTAACGAATGTTAGAACTGAAATTTTTTTCCCAATATTCTCGACACAAATGTTTTATTACAATCAGCGTGCAACCTTACGGAGCCATCCGACAGCGTTTCCGGGGCGATGTTGCTCTCAACGGAGAGCGAAGCAAGGTCGCTGAAGGTTTTTATGTCAATGGCGTTGGTTTCCTCCCTGAAGCATACTTTTTTGCCTGTATCATGTGGCGGGGTATTCATGCCCTTGTCAGAACTCTGACGATTTGCATGAATTATCAATCAAGAACATTTGTTCGTTGGTTCTTTCGTTAGAGTCAAGAACGTTCGATTGCTGAGAAATTGTGTTCGTTTCAGTCCTACAGTTTAGGTTGTCGCAATACTCTCTCTATTTACAGTGCAAGCCTGGCATTGGGTGAGGAAAGTTTGCGACGTACACACTGTAAGCATATCAGAATATACAGCCCCATCTGTGGGACACAGGTGATTGCAAATTATGACACTCTCTCTGTCGTCCTTTGATTATGCGAGGTGGCTATCGAAAACGTATGCCCTTGTATCTGAATATTAAAATGAATTTCCGCTCGTAACATTCGATGTTTAAAAGTGACTTATTTTTGTAGAGTATATTGGTGTGTCATAATGGTACTAAAGTTGGCTGCTCCAACGAGGAGCACACGCTTCTTGCCGCACTTGACACTTGACTGACTCACGATTGCCATCCGGAGCACACGAGGAGCACGTAGCACCTTCCGCTCGGCAAACCTGAAAGAAAGCACCACTGCCTGCTCAATACACAGTGTGTAAAGTTCGACAAGAAGTTGGTGCTCCTCGTTGGAGCAACCAACTTCATGACTAGTACCGCCAAAGTCGCAACTTCTAAGTTCATAATGGTATTAGTTTGTAAAATTATTGCCTTCGGGTGTTACTCTTTTATTGAAACCATTTCTTGTTGAACCTTCTACTAGTATCTTAGTTTATGCCCCAGCTGTAACGCTGTCATCACACTACGGTACAAAGCGCTGTGTCTACATCCACATAAGGTTTTGGTCGGTTGTCATGATGATCCATGTATGAAGTGAAAGCGGGAGCAGAAGAAACGGGAAACGTAGACGTGGTAGGGAGTGGGCCACTTTTTTGTATAAAAGGGTGTATCTCCCACGGTCTGTTTCCAGGCCACCTTGTACGTGCGAATCTTCAAATTTCTCCAAAACGTGACCGCGTGTACTGGTCAAGAACTGTGCCTGTTTGATGACACGACTACCCGTTTTGGATTTTTCACTGTGGACGCAGACGTAAGGGGAAGCCAGAGAACGAAGTGTGATGACGGCCTTACTAGCTCCTTGGGTGTTGCTGGTATTATCGCCTACGCTGATTCCTTGTATTCGTTGCTGCCAAAATTTCCTTACATTAGCTTTATTCTTGTTCCTTTTGGCCAGGCATTCTTCACCATCACGCTGATTTCTTCAGAAAAGGTTGCCAACCTTAAACCCATGCAGGAGGATGTGGCCGAGCAGCAAAGCAGCAATGTGATGGAGAGTCGGGATTCAATTCTTGCGTACTTTCGTAAGAATCATCTCGAGTTTACAACTTTGCGGCACGCGCAGTACGCTACACTGTGCATGCTCATCGAGCTGCAAAGCCAGTGCAATGTAATCGTCTACCGCTGCAATACCTGCATAGCGGAAATTATTGGAAGTCGTTTCCATTGCCCAGTGTGTGACGTAAGTTTCCATATTCATATTGGCCACTGTGTGTTTCCAGATTTTGTTTGTATTTTTTGTCTCAAGTTCTCTTAGTTCTTCTAGATTAATAGCTCCTTGGGTGTTGCTGGTATTATCGCCTACGCTGATTTCTTGTATTCGTTGCTGGCAAAATTTCCTTACATTACCTTTATTCTTGTTCCTTTTGGCCAGGCATTCTTCACCATCACGCTGATTTCTTCAGAAAAGGTTGCAGACTTTGAGCTCATGGAGGAGGATGTGGACGAGCTGCAAAGCGGCAATATGATGGAGTGTCGGGATTCATTTCTTGCCTACTGTCGTACGAACCATCTTGAGTTTTCAACTTTGCGGCACGCGCAGTACGCTACACTGTGCATGCTCATCGAGCTGCAAAGCCAGTGCAATGAAAATGTAATCGGCTACCGCTGCAATACATGCATGGCTGAAATTATTGGAAGTCGTTTCCATTGCCCAGAGTGTAAGGTGAGTTTGCATATTCCTATTGGCCACTGCGTGTTTCCAGATTTTTGTTCGTATTTCTGGTCTCAAGTTCTCTTAGTTCTTTTAGAGTAGACTATAAATGGAGGCAAACGATAGAATTTTTAATTCACATGACTGTAGCTTCGTCTGTTCAACATGCAACACTTGCAGAATGCAGGTTCTTTACTCGCCAGTAGCGTTCAGATCTGCCTCTATTCTGTATCTGATTGCTGTTTTGTACGTGTTTCTTGTCTTGTACGTGTTTGTGCCTCCTTATGCTAGGATTTTTACCTTGTGCTAAGTGCCATCAGGAACGCGGCCATGATCACCTGATGGAGCAACATGGTCGGCGGTGATTAAAGCTTTGAAGCCAGTGAAACAATAATATCAATGTTATAATTATTGCTTTGTGTCCAATTATTTATTTTGAGTTGATTTCCGCAATCACTTAAGTTTGATGATATGCATGTTGACTTGCCCGTACAAGAGTCTTTTTATACATGATAATTATACACGATGATTTTTTATGATGATGATGATTTTGATAAAAACCACTCAAAGCCACTCAGTGATTTTGTAATACTTGAAGTATACATATAAGCGCAATCAGTAATACAAGCTGGATCGACATTTGTGTACACTTTATTCATGTAATGGAAAACTGTAGAGACAATGTGCAATAAAACGATGAAAATGTGAAGAAATGGTGCAGAGAAAATAAGGATTCGAACAAGTTTCCGTACAACACTCATCAGGAATGTTCGTTGTACTAAAGGACACTGAAACAAAAATTGAACTATTATAGAAAACCTAAGTTAGAGAAATAACACTAAGAACAACAGCAGTGAAATTTACAAGTGTGACTTTTAACAATGAAAGCGAGAGCAATAACGAATGCGTGTACTAACACTAAATTTGCAACTGAAAAATGAACAAAGAAGTTAAAGAAGGAAGGAAGGACAAAGTGATAACAAATAACAGCAGTACATTACACCTAGAACCTAGAAAATCCGCCAACGTCCTTCACAGCTGAGACTTTCAGCTCGTGCTTATCTTGGTTGCGCTCACCTTCCCCTCCTTATGTTATTTCTATAACTTAGAACCTTCCCAGTTGGAAGGCTGTTGGAGTGCGCATCCCAGATGTGCTAGAGCTGTTAGCCAGTTAGTTGTAGAACGTGAGTACCGTCGGTCAGTGGCGTGCAATGTTATCGTATGAGCTGATTGTTTAGTAACTGGTGGTGTTAGTGGACAGTATAGCGTAACTTGTAGTTCCTTGGTCTTTCTCTTTGTATAAATTAAACCTTGGCTCTCCATCTGAGTCCATTCCTGCACACCTGATGAGCCGTCTTTATCTATACGGCGAAACGATCTTCGTGTGAAACTGCTGCTTGTTACCGCTGCTTATTGTCCATCTAAATTGTCGTAGTCGAAGTACAGTGCTGTTTTACAGAGGCGTTCGGTTTTTGATGATTCTTGTTCGCATAGCTTCCCCTTTTATTGATCTTCGCATCTTTTGAGCCACACAATTTGTGTGGAATGTGGCTTTGCGTTCCTGAATCGTGGTTTGACCGTATTGTCCAATGGTCTTGCCAGTGTCGTCATCGACATGCATGAACATCCGCCAACGTCCTTCACAGCTGAGCCTTTCAGCTCTTACTTATCTTGGTTGCGCTCACCTTCCCCTCCTTATGTTATTTCTATAACTTAGAACCTTCCAAGTTGGAAGGCTGTTGGAGTGCCCTTCCAAGATGTGCAAGAGCTGTTAGCCAGTTAGTTGTAGAACGTCAGTACCGTCGGTCAGTGTCGTGCAATGTTATCGCATGAGCTGATTGTTTAGTAACTGGTGGTGTTAGTGGACAGTATAGCGTAACTTTTAGTTCCTTGGTCTTTCTCTTTGTAAAAATTAATATATACTTTCACACAAAATAAGCTCGATGATGATGATGATGATGATGCACTTTGTGTTCATTTTCCTCTCCTTTCATTCTAATTGAATTTTGATGTACCGGTATTGCGTTTTTGCTTGCCCGTACAAGAGGCTGTTCTATGATGAATGTTATGATGATTCCCACCTTCCAACCCAGCAAATATTCTGATTTTGATAAAAAACGATTCAAAGCCTCTCAATTATTTAGTAATACTTGATGTAAATATAAGAATAATAACAATAGTTACACTTTCACACCAAACTAGCTCGGTGCAGCACCAATCACTGCAGGGGAACCTGACCCTCCACCATCGCCAACTTACGAAGCATGTGAACTGGACGGTGACGGGCCAATCGAGCACCCCTGAAACACAACACAGCGGAACGTAGCAGCGCGAAAGACACCCGACAACGATAATAACCCATCAACGACGAATAGCTACCTCCCGAAGATTGAGATGTAAGGTGGCAAAGGCGCCTGAGGAAGGCCGTGGATGCCGGCGCAGCAGCCCCATTCACGGAAAACACCAGAGGTGCAAAGGCACCACGCTCAACATTGACTACTCTCTCCTGATATTGACGTCTCTTAGCGCCCTCATGTTGCCGGAAGAGCGCGTCCAGGCTTCTGGACGCATAGGAAGAAGCGTCAGGATTAATCACCATTACATCAAAAAATGCATCTTGCCCACGCGTCCAGAAGCCTCGAGCGCTCACATCAAGGCGAGCCTCGACAGAGGTGTTCGCCGACCTGGCCTGAAAAACCTCACCCTCGACAGGGGCGAGAGGTGGCTCCACAGACACACTGGAGCAAACCTCGGTCAAGGCAACAGCGAACAGATCTCGTAGTTCATTGTGTCGAAGAGTTGAGAATCCACCAAAAACACAATTCAAAGCATGGCTCGTGGAAAAACCCGCCCCGCAAGCACATACAGCAGGGGTGTCACGCAGCGGCCAGTCATAGCGTAACGCAATGGTATCGCGAAAGTCTCCCTTGGATAATTAAAAACCATGCTCAGCAATGATGATGATGATGATTTTTTTTTTTGATCCCACCTTCCAACCCGGCAAATATTTTGATTTTGATAAAAACGATTCAAAGCCTCTCAATTATTTAGTAATACTTGATGTATATATAAGAATAAGAACAATAGTTACACTTTCACACCAAACTAGCTCGGTGCAGCACCAATCACTGCAGGGGAACCCGACCCTCCACCATCGCCAACTCACGAAGCATGTGAACTGGACGGTGACGGGCCGATCGAGCACCCCTGACACACAACACAGCGGAACGTAGCAGCGCGAAAGACACCCGAC
The DNA here is from genome assembly GCF_964019385.1 of Sycon ciliatum. NCBI lineage: Eukaryota > Metazoa > Porifera > Calcarea > Leucosolenida > Sycettidae > Sycon > Sycon ciliatum. The sequence goes on from NC_088643.1 coordinate 1,444,529, forward strand.
AACGATAATAACCCATCAACGACGAATAGCTACCTCCCGAATATTGAGATGTAAGGAGGCAAAGGCGCCTGAGGAAGGCCGTGGATGCCGGCGCAGCAGCCCCATTCACGGAAAACACAAGAGGTGCAAAGGCACCACGCTCAACATTGACTACTCTCTCCTGATATTGCAGTCTCGTAGCGCCCTCATGTTGCCGGAAGAGCGCGTCCAGGCTTCGGGACGCGTAGGAAGAAGCGTCAGGATTAAACACCCTTACATCAAAAAATGATGATGATGATGATGATTTTTTGATCCCACCTTCCAACCCGGCAAATATTTTGATTTTGATAAAAACGATTCAAAGCCTCTCAATTATTTAGTAATACTTGATGTAAATATAAGAATAATAACAATAGTTACACTTTCACACCAAACTAGCTCGGTGCAGCACCAATCACTGCAGGGGAACCCGACCCTCCACCATCGCCAACTCACGAAGCATGTGAACTGGACGGTGACGGGCCGACCGAGCACCCCTGACACACAAAACAGCGGAACATAGCAGCGCGAAAGACACCCGACAACGATAATAACCCATCAACGACGAATAGCTACCTCCCGAAGATTGAGATGTATGATGATTATGATGATGATGATTTTTTTTTGATGATGATGAAGCCACTTCTTTGGGCAAACAAAACACAATTTCCCAAGATGAAGGAGTGGAACCCTACACAAATAATAGTTTAAATGAATCCAACGCAAAGATCGTTTTTCCATGAAATACAACAATTGAACACAATTACATGCTTAAAGGCATGAAAGCAACAAAACAGCAACAAAAGGGTAAGCGCCATACCAATCCCACATGCACAGTCAGGACACAGCACGATACTTAACAAACTAGACCTGACTCGGCCACGGCAATCGAGACATCATGAAAACATCTCGCCGGATGGTGGTACCGTGACCGAGCCCCACGTATGCACAACACAGCAGCACGCAGCAAAGCAAAAGACAGCCGACAGCGGAGTAAACCAATGACCTGGGAATAGTGAGATCCCGATGACTCGGCCTGCATCTGGCACAGTCTCTTGAGGAACACATTGCACAGCCTCCCACAACCACCATGCACAGAGAACACGAGAGGTGTGAAAGCGGCTCTTTCTACATTTGTGACTCTTGGCCCATATTCGTTCCACTTACGCCGCTCGTGCTGCTGGTACAATGCAGGAAGGGTTCTGGACCCGTAGGAAGGAGCATCTGGGCAAAATACCCTTACATCAAAAAAAGCTTCCTCCCCACGGGTCCAAAACCCTCGAGCGGCTATGTCCAGGCGCGCATCCTCTCGGCGGTTCGTTGACCGAAGAGGAAACCTCTCACCAGAAAGAGGTTGCAGCGCTGGTTCTGTCGAAACGGCAGTGCAGACTTCAGTCAATTCCCTCGCCAGCAGGTCACGTATCTCGTTATGACGAAGTGTCGGGAAGCCGCCCCTGGCGCAACATGGCTGATGCTCAACTGAGAACAGCTCACCACACACACAGGTTGCTGGTGTATTGGCTAGCGGCCATGCATATCTCAATGCCAGAGCATCCCGGAAGTCACGCTTGGTGAGACGAAAGCCATGCTCCGCCAGGGGCAGCACGCTCAGCCATGAGGATGATCCTTTCTCCGTGTGTTCTTCTATTCGTCGCTTCGTCATCTCATCGCTCGTGTCCACTATTTTGTTCCTGGCTGCCTTTGCGCGCTCCCGGTTTTCGGTGTGGACGACACGCTTTTTGTGACGCATTTCATCGATCATCCTCTGAAAGGGGGTACCAGCACCAGCAACATCAGCAGCCACATCCGGTCCAGGGTTTGAGTTGCCAGCGACCTCCCGCGGCTGCACCTCCGTTGCCGTCATCGTGGGAGTGGGAGACGCTCCACCACGGTCAGCAGTATCTGCAGAAGCCGGCACATCTCCAGCGAGAGAAATTGGATCGCTATCCTTAGCGAAATCGCCCAGAACCTCCTTCACCATAGGTCCGGACACTTGCTTGGAGCCCTGGTGCTCAAACCGTGGTCGAGTCGTGAGGTCCGGAAGGGCCATCCCACCATCCCGTGTCGGGAGCTTTAGAATATCAATGTCTTTCAGAGGCACGCTCGGTTGTCCCACGAGCTCCGGTAGAAGTGAGGAGTGAAGCTCCCGCTCCAACGGCGCCAAGTCCTCCGCAGAAACAGCCATAGTTCGAAACACATAGTTCCATCTGTTGACTAAGCCATGGGTCAACGCAGAGTATGCTGCATGCGGCTCTGATGCGGCATAATTTGCTAAAATCTCTGTATGTTTCGCCCACTCTTCTACTTTTGTCTCTTTGAATTCTCCGAGGAATGCCTCAGTCCCGATAGCAGCGCCCAGATACTGAACGCCACGAGACTTGACGTGGATAGTTGTGTCACCAAAAGTCTCGGCAGCCAAGGACTCAAAGCCAGGCTTGACGAGTAGTTGCGTTTTTGTTTCGTTGATGTTGTAGCCGTATTTTTGGCCCTCTTCCTTAAGGAGGTTGTACCACTTTCGCAATGGGGAGAGCCCTCCGGCAGCTGCCGAGTCATCTGCAAACCATCCCTGGCACACATCTGCAACATTGGTTCCGACTGACTTGACGAGAGGGGTGAGAGCCGTGGCATAAATGGCCATCGCAAGAGGGTCACCCTGGGTTGTGCCCTCCTGTGACAATAAAGACTGGCCACCACGCACAAAGAGGGATGCAGGGTCTTGGTAAGTATTCAATGTTATTTGTGCTAGCGGGGGGCATACTCGAGCAATATTGTGCAATGCAGCGTGGCGATTCAAGCTATTGAAGGCATTGCGAGCATCGACTAGCAACACTGCCTCAGCCTTTTCCGAAGCAAAGGCAGCCGTCATTGAGTGCACCATAGCCTCCACCCCAGCCGGGATGCCCGTGCAGGCCTGAACTGGTCCGCAGGCTTGCATAATGATGATGATTTTGATGATCCAAAAGCCTCTTTTACGGGCAACAAAACACAATCCAAAACACAATCCAACATGGCGCTAACCGTCGCGAACCCCCTTAAGGTGGCAGACTACCCAAAAATTCGCTGAAAAATCGAATTTGTAAATTCATATGAGGTAAAATATCCCTCAATGGATGCTTGAAGGACGTCCAAGAGCCAGCGAGCATATTCTACGGCAGGTTGAAACCCTAGGCTGGTCACCGATGCCAGCAATGAGTCTGTCACACCGTCAAAGTAGCAGGGCTGAAGAAGAGATTAGCCAAAAAGGTGAAGGTCAGAAACTGCAATTTTTGACAAAAGGTGTCTCTCAATTAACTATCATGAAAGATGATTCAAATCCAAGTCCGAAGCTGCTGATGCTTATGGCATACAGGTAAATAATTACCTATTCAGTAGATCTAACGTTATGTATGAAACTCAGCTTGCTACCTCAGAAGTTATTATTATTATTTTGCTTGTTCGCGTTGGCATCAACCCGCATAAAGCAGGTATATAGCCTTCGCTTAAGCTGCCATAAAAAAGAAAGCTCATCCTAAGCGAGAGGGCTAGAGGGAAATATAACGATAACGAGATACAGAATACAAAGAAATCCAATGAGTTCAACGTACAATTCAAAACAAGAAAGAAGTACTCAGAAGTACTGGTAGAGATTCACGATGGCAAAGTGCAAATGCAGGAAATGCGGCATGAATGTATGTTGGGTGTATACGGACTATATAGCAAAGCGAGGCTTTGTCGCTGTTAACCTTTGGGCATGCCCTCCTGGGAAAACCAAGACTATATTCAACTGTCGTCCACCTGGGCAAAGGATGTCAGACAAGAGCTTCTAATACAGTGGTACAAGACAATGCTGGACAGTGCAGTTGCTCGAAAAGTTGTTATCGAGTTTCGGGTAAGTGCTCTAAATCAACTCATTTTCGCTGATTTCGCCGCTTGGTGCCGATTGGCCAATGTTAACCGCAGGCCCAATTTTGTCATCGAGGCAAATGATGCATAATTCAGCCATGGCTGCACGTGAGGACAACAACTATTAAACGATCTTTTCTAAATCAGCCAAAGTTTCTCACCGGCCAAAATTTGTTGATTTCCAGAGTAGCAAGATTAGCTATGTGCCACCGATACCTCATCCAAAGGGTATCAAACAACATGGGAGTACATACAGATTATCCCAGTGTAGGGTCAGTGATCTACGTATTGAATTTATGACAGTACGAGGTGATTTGTAAAAAAATTACATGGCATACTTGTATTATTTTAGAAATCGAGTAAAATATCATTGTTGAGGGCGATTGAATTCTTCCCATGAAGTGTTTTTGTTAGTTCGACAGACAAGTGATTTGCCATTATTATTGTCGTTTGTAAGCATCAGCAGCGTTTAGCGGAATTGTCTTCTTCCACGGCCTTGTGAGATATCAATCATGGATCGAAATTCGTGAATTTGTGGTCAATGAGGTAAAATATCCCTCAATGGATGCTTGAAGGACGTCCAAGAGCCAGCGAGCATATTCTACGGCAGGTCGAAACCCTAGGCTGGTCACCGATGCCAGCAATGAGTCTGTCACACCGTCAAAGTAGCAGGGCTGAAGAAGAGATTAGCCAAAAAGGTGAAGGTCAGAAACTGCAATTTTGACAAAAGGTGTCTTTCACTCAACTATCATGAAAGATGATTCAAGTTCAAGTCCGAAGCTGCTGATGCTTATGGCATACAGGTAAATAATTACCTATTCAGTAGATCTATGTATGAAACTCAGCTTGCTACCTCAGAAGTGCTGGTAGAGATTCACTATGGCAAAGTGCAAATGCAGGAAATGCGGCATGAATGTATGTTGGGTGTTGACGGCGGAGCACCCATTGAGGGTGGTCTGCAGTCTTCTACCAACACAGAAGTATATGAATCAGGTGAAGGAGTCACTGTAGAGTATGGAAGCCCCGACATCGTCAGTATGTGCCGGTTAAATGCACTGTGGCCCAGATGCACGAAGGCACCCTGTCGTGGCTGGCGCGCATCATGGATGGTATCTTCGCTTAATGTGGTTATTTCAAGCATGAGGATGCACTGAAAGTTGAAAGAAATGGAGCAGCAAGATAAGGTCTGCGTGCTCATGATCTACAATGGCGGCAGGCGGTCAAAGATATTCTACCGTTTTGAACCACAGTTGACGACTTACGAAACCAATACGAAACTCGGGTATTGAGCCAATAATAAATGTAGAAAGGAAAAGGACATATGGAAACGAGTTAAGAGTAACTCTCCACCACTGTAACTAGATACTATATACAGTCAGAAGGTGCAGCAACTAGGCACAAAACTGACAGAGTACTGAGACATTCGACGTCCTGACACCTAGCTTCAACACATCTCCGAAGCGCTAACCGACAGCCTTCCAACTTGGAAGGTTCAAGGTTATGGAAAGACCAAAGAGGGGAAGGCAAGCGCAACGAAAACTAGCACAAGCTACAGTCCCAACGGAACAAAGAATGTCGATTGTCACTGGACGATGACGTTCTCGCAAAGCTTCCCCCTTCTTAACTTATCTTTGTTATTTTTGACCCACCCAAGTTGGGTGGTGTGCTGCTTTGCTGCTTCGAATTGTAGTTAGACCGCTTTGTCAAATCGCCTACTGGTCTCGTCATCGTCCAGTGACAATCGACATTCTTTGTTCCGTTGGGACTGTAGCTTGTGCTCGTTTTCGTTGCGCTTGCCTTCCCCTCTTTGGTCTTTCCATAACCTTGAACCTTCCAAGTCTGAAGGCTGTCGGTTAGCGCTACGGAGATGTGTTGAAGCTAGGTGTCAGGACGTCGAATGTCTCAGTACTCTGTCAGTTTTGTGCCTAGTTGTTGCACTTTCTGACTGTATATATTGTATTTTTTAATTTTTTTACTAAGTACACAACCTACTCGTCAGAAGGGGAGAAGACAACAGAGAATACAATGACAAAACAGCAGGGAGAGTAGGGGCTGCAAAGCAAGCCTGTGCTGGTGAGGCAAGCCCACAACACCGACCTATGGTCTCGGCGTTAACGTGAGCTTGCGCACCATAGCCTAAAAGAAGGGGGTGATTTAGTGCGATAAAGACAAGAGAAGGTGAGAGAGAGAGAGAGAGAGAGAGAGAGTGAGAGTGAGAGGGAGGTAGTTTGGAGTTGACAGGAGGGCATGCACATCGAAACCACGCCTTGTCAACGACCCGTTCTTGCTCAGTTTTAACGACCACACTCAGCAAAGAACAAAACAACAACGAAGCACAACGACACACCAACGCTGATGTGGCATCGCAAATCCCGTACCGTGCACGCAGGCACTGGGTTGCAACAGAAGAAAGACGCGCTGCAAGCGTGCCAAGCAGCGAGTGAGTACGCAACGCTGTACTTATGCCAGTCATGGCAACGGGAGATAAATAATTATGCATGGAGATCGATCCGCGCATGGTTCGATCGAGAGCAGAGTACGAAAAAAGCACACATTCAAAGTTAGTTCAAACTGTGCAACAGAAGCAGAAGAGGAAAACGAAAATGAACACTTGTCGTGAAGTGAAGTGCTTCTGTCCAAGGGTGCTTGCACCCGACGGGGTGACAGCGCCCCTAGTCAGACAATACAAGTCAAACGAAATAGAAATTAGCTGAGTCATAGCGCGGGACTCCGAAACGAAAACCGGTGAGTATGTAAATATATTATTGTTCGTACCTGCTGTACAACGTAACAATTGCTCAAATTCGTAACGTATTTTCAAACTAGCACTCGTAGAATTGTAGTGCGAATGTGCCACTCGATTATAGTAACAACGACAAAGAGATACTCTTCTAAACATTTTTCTCCCTTCTCACTGTGCCGAAATTCACAGTGACCAAACAATTCGAAATTGATTATTGTTCTGAAATAGGCAAACAAGGAGCTACTCACAGAACAGCTTACAAAGACGCACGATTGGGCGGGTGTAGGTCTTGTCGCCCACCTTGACCTTCACAACTCGCACGTGTCCGTCTGGACCAGGGTGCACTTCGGTGACGCGACCCATTGGCCAAGTGCCCCGTGGGTTGTCTTGGGATGTCACTAGAACGATGTCGTCGACCTTGAGGTCTGTCTCGGCCGTCCTCCACTTGAGTCGCCGGTTCAGCTCTGGCACGACTTCCTGCATCCATCTCCGCCAAAAGTGCAGCACGAGTTCTTGCACTACACGCCAGCATTGCCGAGGGTTGAACTCGCTCCTTAGCCTCAGCCTCGCTGTTCGTGGAGCGGAACAGCAGTCTGTACTACTCAGTGGAGATGGGCTTGTTGAGGACAAGGTTATCATTTTGTTTGCTTAGATGGGCCGTCGCGTGTTTCAGAGGATGCCGTGCATCATACAGTGACAGGCGGCGGTTGAACTCGTTTGTTGCCCAGTGTCGCCAGACTGAGTAGGCACATGCCCATGGCGGTAAATTGTGTACTGGGTGTTTTCTTGCTCTCTGTTCTTTGCGTATTTTCATTATAGGCGTTTATACCTTTCGTATCTGGACAGTGTCCATTTCTTCCGGCCAAAGCAGTTGCGTACTCAAGTGTATTATGAGCTGCTTATCGCCTATAAGGACTATGTAGCAAAGCGAGGCTTTGTCGCTGTTAACCTTTGGGCATGCCCTCCTGGGAAAAACCAAGACTATATTTTCAACTGTCATCCACCTGGGCAAAGGATACTCACACAACAGCTTCTAATACCGTGGTACAAGACAATGCTGGACATTGCAGTTGCTCGAAAAGTTGTTATCAAGTTTCGCGTAAGTGCTCTAAATCAACTCATTTTCGCTGGCAATTTTATTTCGCTGATTCCGCCGCTTGGTGCCAATTGGCCAAAGTTAACCGCAGGCCAAAATTTGTCATCGAGGCAAATGATGCATAATTCAGCCATGGCTGCACGTGAGGGCAACAACTATTAAACGATCTTTTCTAAATCGGCCAAAGTTTCTCACCGGCCGAAATTTGTTGATTTCCAGAGTAGCAAGAGTAGTTACCTGCCACCGATACCTCATCCAAAGGGTATCAAACAACATGGGAGTACATACAGATTATCCCAGTGTAACGAAAGGGTATCCAACGCACACATGTATAAATGTACACTACATAGTACCTTCCGTTACAATTTGAAATTTCATGACAATTTGAATCAACTTCATGACATCTTTCTAATGCTTCTGGTCTGTGAATCTATGTGAATGAGCATGCAGACATTTGCATGTATTAGTAGTAATTTCGCACGGTACATTTCAAACAAGGATATTGTACTATACTGTTCAAACTAGCTACACGCCGTACTGCTCTAGCTTATAGGTTGTACTCCGATAAATCGACTGTTAGCGTAGCAGTTAACCGGTGAAAACAGTAGCCGTTTGATCCCTATTGTTATACTGGCAATCTAATGTTGTTTATCCTTTCTCACTTTTTTGATCTTTCAGGATATTCACCAGTCTACACTTCAAGATCAAGTCAGCGTACCGACCGGTATGCCATACTTTGAGGGTGATTCCTGGCCTAAAGTGTGTGAGAAGATCGCCCAGGAGGAAAAAGCGGAGAAGATCGCAGCTGAGGCCGAGGTATGCATTATCTTCTGTGTAGAGCAGGACTGATGGTTTACATCTCTCTCTCGAATTCAACTCCATCTCAAACATTTTATCACTGGTTGGATGGCATTTGGGTACCAGCCGCTGTTCGTCTTATGGTTGTTGGCAATTTGTCTTTTTTCAATGCCGCTGAGATGATGGAGTGCATGGGATGAAGGTGACAAATTCGGCGATAGTTATAAGAAAGTTCGTTGCTCTCAATGTTCGAACTTGCACCTTTCCCACTTTTCCATTCAGCGGACTCATTATGTTTTTACAGAAAAGTGGGAAAGATGCAAGCTCGAACATTGAGAGCAACGAACTTTCATATAATTATCGCCGAATTTGTTACTAAAAAATCCGTTTCTTAAGTTATGCAAAACAACAATGTGATGACAGCCATTCCTCAAATTGCACTGCTCTGCACTCCCACTTCTTTGTATTATTACTCAACGTTCTTTCATCTTGATCAAATCTTAAAGGTTCGGACTAGATTAGGAGGAGGCTGCCTGAGGGTCAATCCTTACATTAAGGATACAGTAGTGATTCTGATATACTTGCCATTGAAATATTACCTCGTAAATAACATAGCAAGGGGCTCTACGCTGCTCTGGAACTGGGAAGATACCTTAGGTGTCCTCGGTGTGGGAATAAGACAAACCATACGCTAGCTTAAGGCTTGGCGTCTGCCAATCCCCCGCCAAGTAGTGAGAGCTATATTTCATTAGCCAATGCCTTCCTGAAGCCGTAGACCCGTCACTTGTCAACGACTAGTAGTAGTATTTATTTTTCTTACCATCGGATGCCTCAACAGTGATATACACAACTCTTAAGAGGGCTGATAACGGGATAAGTGAAAAGGAAAAGAAAAGAAAACTAGACAACATTTGATTGAGAATGCAGTGATCCATGTGGATGATTTTTTTTATTGGCTAGGTGTATGAGGGGTATGATGACCGCGGTATGTTGTTGTGTGCCTGTATTGCTATGATGACCGTGGTCTGTTGTTGTGTGCCTGTATTGCTATGATGTCAAGCAGAAGAATGGCAAGAAGGGATGCTCCCAGCCTCAGTACGGCCGAAAGAAGAAGAGCAAGCCGGCACCGGCACGGAAGAGAAAAGATTTCGCTGCGCGTGTCCTGACCCGGCTTGAGAAGGATAAAAGTGTAGGACCATGGTTTCATTCTTTCTTTGCATTGCGTATACCTGTGTCTCGTGGAGTGCAACGACTGGTTTGATTGCAAATGCATGTTTTAGATTTGTTTCTAACTTGATTGTTTCTTCGGAGTTGAATATCATGAGCAAGAAATCAGTTTTAGTGCAGCCCTTCACAATCAAAATCAAGATGACAAGTTATGATATTCTTCTCAAAAGCCTTATTTAGCCATTTTACCCACAAAATGGCCCACATGGGAAATTTCGTAATCAATAATTTGGTCGAAATTCGCAATTGGGGGAGAATCATGCACCGTTGGGAAGGGAAAGCCGTGCATGAGACATGCTTTAGTATAGGGCTGAAATCTCGACTATTCAAATATTCGTTAATTTAGCTTTGCAGAATGAACATTTGTGAGGTAACGAATATTAGAACTGAAATTTTTTTCCCAATATGCTCGACACAAATGTTTTATTACAATCAGCGTGCAACCTTACGGAGCCATCTGACAGCGTTTCTGGGGCGATGTTGCTCTCAACGGAGAGCGAAGCAAGGTCGCTGAAGGTTTCTATGTCAATGGCGTTGGTTTCCTCCCTGAAGCATACTTTTTTGCCTGTATCATGTGGCGGGGTATTCATGCCCTTGTCAGAACTCTGACGATTTGCATGAATTGTCAATCAAGAACATTTGTTCGTTGGTTCTTTCGTTAGAGTCAAGAACGTTCGATTGCTGAGAAATTGTGTTCGTTTCAGTCCTACAGTTTAGGTTGTCGCAATACTCTCTCTATTTACAGTGCAAGCCTGGCATTGGGTGAGGAAAGTTTGCGACGTACACACTGTAAGCATATCAGAATATACAGCTTCATCTGTGGGACACAGGTGATTGCAAATTATGACACTCTCTCTGTCGTCCTTTGATTATGCGAGGTGGCTATCGAAAACGTATGCCCTTGTATCTGAATAATAAAATGAGTTTCCGCACGTAACATTCGAATTTTAAAAGTGACTTATTTTTGTAGAGTATATTGGTGTGTCATAATGGTACTAAAGTTGACTGCTCCAACGAGGAGCACACGCTTCTTGCCGAACTTGACACTTGACTGACTCACGATTGCCATCCGGAGCACACGAGGAGCACGTAGCACCTTCCGCTCGGCAAACCTGAAAGAAAGCACCACTGCCTGCTCAATACACAGTGTGTCAAGTTCGACTAGAAGTTTGTGCTCCTCGTTGGAGCAACCAACTTCATGACTAGTACCGCCAAAGTCGCAACTTCTAAGTTCATAATGGTATTAGTTTGTAAAATTATTGCCTTCGGGTGTTACTCTTTTATTGAAACCATTTCTTGTTGAACCTTCTACTAGTATCTTAGTTTATGCCCCAGCTGTTACGCTGTCATCACACTACGGTACAAAGCGCTGTGTCTACATCCACATAAGGATTTGGTCGGTTGTCATGATGATCCATGTACGAAGTGAAAGCGGGAGCAGAAGAAACGGGAAACGTAGACGTGGTAGGGAGTGGGCAACTTTTTTGTATAAAAGGGTGTATCTCCCGCAGTCTGTTTCCAAGCGACCTTGTACGTGCGAATCTTCAAATTTCTCAAAAACGTGACCGCGTGTACTGGTCAAGAACTGTGCCTGTTTGATGACACGACTACCCGTTTTGGATTTTTCACTGTGGACGCAGACGTAAGGGGAAGCCAGAGAACGAAGTGTGATGACGGCCTTACTAGCTCCTTGGGTGTTGCTGGTATTATCGCCTACGCTGATTTCTTGTATTCGTTGCTGCCAAAATTTCCTTACATTAGCTTTATTCTTGTTCCTTTTGGCCAGGCATTCTTCACCATCACGCTGATTTCTTCAGAAAAGGTTGCCAACCTTAAACCCATGCAGGAGGATGTGGCCGAGCAGCAAAGCAGCAATGTGATGGAGAGTCGGGATTCAATTCTTGCGTACTTTCGTAAGAATCATCTCGAGTTTACAACTTTGCGGCACGCGCAGTACGCTACACTGTGCATGCTCATCGAGCTGCAAAGCCAGTGCAATGTAATCGGCTACCGCTGCAATACCTGCATGGCTGAAATTATTGGAAGTCGTTTCCATTGCCCAGTGTGTGACGTAAGTTTGCATATTCCTATTGGCCACTGTATGTTTTCCAGATTTTTGTTGGTATTTCTTGTCTCAAGTTCTCTTAGTTCTTCTAGAGAAGACTGGAGGTACCCGATAGAATTTTTAATCCACATGACTGTAGCTTCTTCTGTACAACATGCAACACCTGCAGATTGCAGGTTCTTCACTCACCAGTAGTGTCCAGATCTGCCTCCATTCTGCATCTGATTGCTGTTTTGTACGTGTTTGTGTTTTGTACGTGTTTGTCCCTCCATATGCTAGGATTATGACCTGTGTGCTGAGTGCCATCAGGAACGCGGCCATTATCACCCGATGGAGCAACATGGTCGGCGGTGATTAAAGCTTTGAAGCCAATGAAGGTACCGGTTTTACTAAAATCCTTAGCCTCGCTGTTCGTGGAGCGGAACAGCAGTCTGTACTACTCAGTGGAGATGGGCTTGTTGAGGACAAGGTTATCATTTTGTTTGCTTAGATGGGCCGTCGCGTGTTTCAGAGGATGCCGTGCATCATACAGTGACAGGCGGCGGTTGAACTCGTTTGTTGCCCAGTGTCGCCAGACTGAGTAGGCACATGCCCATGGCGGTAAATTGTGTACTGGGTGTTTTCTTGCTCTCTGTTCTTTGCGTATTTTCATTGTAGGCGTTTATACCTTTCGTATCTGGACAGTGTCCATTTCTTCCGGCCAAAGCAGTTGCGTACTCAAGTGTATTATGAGCTGCTTATCGCCTATAAGGACTATGTAGCAAAGCGAGGCTTTGTCGCTGTTAACCTTTGGGCATGCCCTCCTGGGAAAAACCAAGACTATATTTTCAACTGTGATCCACCTGGGCAAAGGATACTCACACAACAGCTTCTAATACCGTGGTACAAGACAATGCTGGACAGTGCAGTTGCTCGAAAAGTTGTTATCAAGTTTCGCGTAAGTGCTCTAAATCAACTCATTTTCGCTGGCAATTTTATTTCGCTGATTCCGCCCCTTGGTGCCAATTGGCCAAAGTTAACCGCAACTTTGAGAAGCGAAGCAAGGTCGCTGAAGGTTTTCATGTCAATGGCGTTGGTTTCCCGCCTGAAGCATACTTTTTTGCCTGTATCATGTGGCGGGTATTCATGCCCTTGTCCGAACTCTGACGATTTGCATGAATTATCAATCAAGAACATTTGTTCGTTGGTTCTTTCGTTAGAGTCAAGAACGTTCGATTGCTGAGAAATTGTGTTCGTTTCAGTCCTACAGTTTAGGTTGTCGCAATACTTTCTCTATTTACAGTGCAAGCCTGGCATTGGGTGAGGAAAGTTTGCGACGTACACACTGTAAGCATATCAGAATATACAGCTTCATCTGTGGGACACAGGTGATTGCAAATTATGACACTCTCTCTGTCGTCCTTTGATTATGCGAGGTGGCTATCGAAAACGTATGCCCTTGTATCTGAATATTAAACTGAATTTCCGCACGTAACATTCGATGTTTAAAAGTGACTTATTTTTGTAGAGTATATTGGTGTGTCATAATGGTACTAAAGTTGGCTGCTCCAACGAGGAGCACACGCTTCTTGCCGAACTTGACACTTGACTGACTCACGATTGCCATCCGGAGCACACGAGGAGCACGTAGCACCTTCCGCTTGGCAAACCTGAAAGAAAGCACCACTGCCTGCTCAATACACAGTGTGTCAAGTTCGGCAAGACGTTTGTGCTCCTCGTTGGAACAACCAACTTCATGACTAGTACCGCCAAAGTCGCAACTTCTAAGTTCATAATGGTATTAGTTTGTAAAATTATTGCCTTCGGGTGTTACTCTTTTATTGAAACCATTTCTTGTTGAACCTTCTACTAGTATCTTAGTTTATGCCCCAGCTGTTACGCTGTCATCACACTACGGTACAAAGCGCTGTGTCTACATCCACATAAGGTTTTGGTCGGTTGTCATGATGATCCATGTATGGAGTGAAAGCGGGAGCAGAAGAAACGGGAAACGTAGACGTGGTAGGGAGTGGGCCACTTTTTTGTATAAAAGGGTGTATCTCCCACAGTCTGTTTCCAAGCGACCTTGTATGTGCGAATCTTCAAATTTCTCCAAAACGTGACCGCGTGTACTGGTCAAGAACTGTGCCTGTTTGATGACACGACTACCCGTTTTGGATTTTTCACTGTGGACGCAGACGTGAGGGGAAGCCAGAGAACGAAGTGTGATGACGGCCTTACTAGCTCCTTGGGTGTTGCTGGTATTATCGCCTACGCTGATTTCTTGTATTCGTTGCTGCCAAAATTTCCTTACATTAGCTTTATTCTTGTTCCTTTTGGCCAGGCATTCTTCACCATCACGCTGATTTCTTCAGAAAAGGTTGCCAACCTTAAACCCATGCAGGAGGATGTGGCCGAGCAGCAAAGCAGCAATGTGATGGAGAGTCGGGATTCAATTCTTGCGTACTTTCGTAAGAATCATCTCGAGTTTACAACTTTGCGGCACGCGCAGTACGCTACACTGTGCATGCTCATCGAGCTGCAAAGCCAGTGCAATGTAATCGGCTACCGCTGCAATACCTGCATGGCTGAAATCATTGGAAGTCGTTTCCATTGCCCAGTGTGTGACGTAAGTTTGCATATTCCTATTGGCCACTGTATGTTTTCCAGATTTTTGTTGGTATTTCTTGTCTCAAGTTCTCTTAGTTCTTCTAGAGAAGACTGGAGGTACACGATAGAATTTTTAATCCACATGACTGTAGCTTCTTCTGTACAACATGCAACACCTGCAGATTGCAGGTTCTTTACTCACCAGTAGTGTCCAGATCTGCCTCCATTCTGCATCTGATTGCTGTTTTGTACGTGTTTGTGTTTTGTACGTGTTTGTCCCTCCATATGCTAGGATTATGACCTGTGTGCTAAGTGCCATCAGGAACGCGGCCATTATCACCCGATGGAGCAACATGGTCGGCGGTGATTAAAGCTTTGAAGCCAATGTAGGTACCGGTTTTACTAAAATCCTTAGCCTCGCTGTTCGTGGAGCGGAACAGCAGTCTGTACTACTCAGTGGAGATGGGCTTGTTGAGGACAAGGTTATCATTTTGTTTGCTTAGATGGGCCGTCGCGTGTTTCAGAGGATGCCGTGCATCATACAGTGACAGGCGGCGGTTGAACTCGTTTGTTGCCCAGTGTCGCCAGACTGAGTAGGCACATGCCCATGGCGGTAAATTGTGTACTGGGTGTTTTCCGATTAATTTTTTATTCTAGTCCAATACAACATAATATCATCAATGTTTTGTTGCTTTTGTATTGAATCATTGACATTGACAAACTCGTTTTGAGTTGAGTTTGAGTTGATTTCCCTGATCACCACCTGTTCAGAACAATACGAATGTTGTATTTCTTTTGTGTCCAATTATTTATTTTGAGTTGATTTCCGCAATCACTTTAGTTTGATGATATGCATGTTGCCTTGCCCGTACAAGTGTCTTTTTATACATGATGCTTATACACGATGATTTTTTATGATGATTTGGATAAAAACGATTCAAAGCCACTGCACTCAATGATTTTGTAATACTTGAAGTATAAATATAACTTGGGATAATAGCTCTAACAGAGCGAAACAGTTGCTGTCCACAGACTTGAGTAATAATAATAATATACTTTCACACAAAACAAGCTCGATGGTGATTCGATGATGATGATGATGATGATGATGTCATGGGACAACTTCGATCTGTATTGTCGCTGTGTTTGCTCCGCTTGTGTATTACTTGCATACGTGGTTCGCGGGCATCATACAAGCGTCAGCGCCACAGCTTTTTAACAAGCTGCCATACCCTTAGAGCACGTTGATGTGTACGGGTGTCTTAAGTTTTTTATGTTTGTTCTTTTATTCCATTTTGAGCCGGTCTTCTCCGATTGGTGGCCCCATGCTCATTGTGTTCAACTGCACTTTGTGTTCCATTTTATATTGAGATCCAGTGCACTTTGTGTTCATTTTCCTCTCCTTTTTTTTCATTCTAATTGAATTTTGATGTCTTGCGTTTTTGCTTGCCCGTACAAGAGGCTGTTCAAATGATGATGATGATGATTTTGATGATGATGATGATGATGATGATCATGAACGGGCAAAAAAGAATCAATATGCCAGCCGCGTTGTGAATGTCGAGCGAGGATCGTTCACCCCACTGGTGTTCTCGACTTATGGTTTCAGCGGGCCTGAGACAACTCAATTCCTAAAGTCTCTTGCCTCTCTCTTTGTAGAGAGAAGCCAGGATCTCAAATATCCTGTTGTCATGGGTATGTTGCGTACCCGCCTGTCGTTTTGCCTCTTGAGGTGGGCCATTACGTGTTTTCGTGGTTGCCGAGGGTCTTATAACAGACGGCGGGTGAATTCCTTTGTGGCCCAGTGTCGTTTGGCCGCATAGTGAATTTTTATGCTATGCCTCTCAACAATATCACTATGGATAACATCACATTTTATAAATAACTATTTGGTAAAGTAACATCATCTGTCATTCAATATCTATCTGGTAAAATAATCAGCATTGAATATCTACTTGGTACTAATCATTCAACTGTTAAATGTCATATTTTTACCTGAATATCTATCACGATTTTTGCACATAATCTCGGTTATCACCGTTTCAAGCCCGTACAAGAGGCCGTTTCCAATGATGATGATGATGATGCTGCGTGCAGAGCCTGTTGCCGTGGGATTAGGCGTCGAAGAGCCTGGCGAGACTAATCCTAGTGGTCCGTGTGGTGTCGCTGAGGCTGTTGCTGCGGTGCGTGCTGGGCTGCGCCAGGTGAGAGCACAGCGGGACCAGATTTCGCGTGGTGTGCAGGCAGAGATTGGCCCTGGACTGTCTCCGTGCCAGCGGCTACTGTTAGAAACAGCGGGTGAGAAAGGCACCTCCAGCTGGCTGACCGCCCAACCGTCATACAATCAGCCAGTAACCATACTCAATAAATCTGATTTCCGGGATGCTCTCTGCTTCCGATACGGTTTGGAGCTGGATGGCCTCCCTGAGACTTGTGTTTGTGGAGCAACTCTAACCACTGAGCATGCAATGGCTTGTCCTACTGGCGGCTACACCATCGCACGCCATAATGATGTTCGCGATTTGCTGGCGGGTGTACTGTCGGAGGTATTGCCTGACGTGGAGGTGGAGCCGGTGCTAGCGCCATTTGATGGGGAGGATCTTCCCCATCGTACAGCCAACAGGAAATCCGAAGCTCGCCTCGATGTGAGGGCGCGGGGTTTCTGGTCCACGCAGCAGGAGGCTTTTTTTGATGTTCGGGTGACTCACCCAAAGCCAAACCTGCTGTCGCGTCCAGAAGTCCAGCGCCATCTCCAAAAGCATGAAGGCATGAAAAAGCGGGAATACGGAGCGCGTGTTGTGAATATAGACCGAGGCACGTTCACCCCGTTGGTTTTCGCCATGAATGGCATGTGTGGCCGTGAGGCAGACCGCTTTCTCAAGTGTCTTGCAGCCCAGTATGTCGATAAACACAGTGACTTGGCCTACTCGCTGGTTATGGGTCGATTGCGGTGCCTGCTCTCATTCACTTTGCTCCGTTGGGCAGTGACCTGTTTTCGTGGCTGCCGTAGCTCCTACCAGAAAAAGTCAGTCAAGAATTTCAGGAGTTATTGTTTGATGGGTCGTTAGATAGAGGCCGGTGTTTGTGAGACTGCAATCATTTAATGTTTCTTCCTCAGTGGTGTAGGTAGATTCTGTTTTGTAAGCATAGTAGGACTACTTTTGTTTTGTAAGTCAATCTCATTCTCCACGCTTTGCTGTCATTTGGTTATGTTTTAAAGTAGTTTTTATGACCTGATGTTTGTTTTTTATATTTGTAGTTCTATTGTTGACATCTTTTTGTCTTTTCTTTGGGTTAAAAGGTTAACTTCATCCTCGTTTTCTTATTGCCTTGTATTGGAATTTGCCCATAAAAGTCGCTACGGTGTGATAATGCATTTTAATATTTCGTGCTTTAACATTATTTTCAGAAAATTGCTCTTACAACACCTTGCGTTTTATATTCATAATATTGTTGCCCGTAAAAGCGGCTTGGTCATATGATGATGATGATGATGATGATGATGATGATCATTTGAACAGCCTCTTCTACGGGCAAGCAAAAACGCAATACATCAAAATTCAAATAGAATGAAAAAAAAGAGGAAAATGAACACAAAGTGCACTGGAACTCAATATAAAAAGGAACGCAAAGTGCAGTTGAACACAATGAGCATGGGGCATGGGGCCACCAATCGGAGAAGACCGGCTCATAATGGAAAATAAAAGAACAAACATAAGACACCCGTACACATCAACGTGCTCTAAGGGTATGGCAGCTTGTTAAAAAGCTGTGGCGCTGGCGCTTGTATGATGCCCGCGAACCACGTATGCAGGTAATACACCAGCGGATGATGATCATCATCATCATCATCATCATCATCATCATCATGTGACCAAGCCGCTTTTACGGGCAACAATATTATGAATATGAAACGCAAGGTATTGTAAGAGCAATTTTCTGAAAATAATGTTAAAACACGAAATAATTTATAGAAATGCATTATCACACCGTAGCCACTTTTATGGGCAAATTCCAATACAAGGCAATAGGAAAACGAGGATGAAGTTAACCTTTTAACCCAAAGAAAAGACAAAAGATGTCAACAATAGAACTACAAATATAAAAAACAAACATCAGGTCATAAAAACTACTTCAAAACATCAACCAAATGACAGCAAAGCGTGGAGAATGAGATTGACTTACAAAACAAAAGTAGTCCTACTATGCTTACAAAACAGAATCTACCTACACCACTAAGGAAGAAACATTAAATGATTGCAGTCTCACAAACACCGGCCTCTATCTAACGACCCATCAAACAATAACTCCTGAAATTCTTGACTTGTCATCATCATCATCATCATCATCATCATCGTCCAGTTCACATGCTTCGTGAGTTGGCGATGGTGGAGGGTCGGGTTCCCCTGCAGTGATTGGTGCTGCGCCGAGCTAGTTTGGTGTGAAAGTGTAACTAATGTTATTATTCTTATATATACATCAAGTAGTACTACATAATTGAGAGGCTTTGAATCGTTTTTATCAAAATCAAAATATTTGCCGGGTTGGAAGGTGGGATCAAAAAAAATCATCATCATCATCATCATCATCATCATCATCATCATCATCATCATCATCATCATCATGTGACCAAGCCGCTTTTACGGGCAACAATATTATGAATATAAAACGCAAGGTATTGTAAGAGCAATTTTCTGAAAATAATGTTAAAACACGAAATAATTTATAGAAATGCATTATCACACCATAGCCACTTTTATGGGCAAATTCCAATACAAGGCAATAGGAAAACGAGGATGAAGTTAACCTTTTAACCCAAAGAAAAGACAAAAGATGTCAACAATAGAACTACAAATATAAAAAACAAACATCAGGTCATAAAAACTACTTTAAAACATAACCAAATGACAGCAAAGCGTGGAGAATGAGATTGACTTACAAAACAAAAGTAGTCCTACTATGCTTACAAAACAGAATCTACCTACACCACTAAGGAAGAAACATTAAATGATTGCAGTCTCACAAACACCGGCCTCTATCTAACGACCCATCAAACAATAACTCCTGAAATTCTTGACTGACTTTTTCTGGTAGGAGCTACGGCAGCCGCGAAAACAGGTCACTGCCCAACGGAGTAAAGTGAACGAGAGCAGGCACCGCAATCGACCCATAACCAGCGAGTAGGCCAAGTCACTGTGTTTATCGACATACTGGGCTGCAAGACACTTGAGAAAGCGGTCTGCCTCCCGGCCACACATGCCATTCGTGGCGAAAACCAACGGGGTGAATGTGCCTCGGTCTATATTCACAACACGCGCTCCGTATTCCCGCTTTTTCATGCCTTCATGCTTTTGGAGATGGCGCTGGACTTCTGGACGCGACAGCAGGTTTGGCTTTGGGTGAGTCACCCGAACATCAAAAAAAGCCTCCTGCTGCGTGGACCAGAAACCCCGATCATCATGATCATCATCATTTGAACAGCCTCTTCTACGGGCAAGCAAAAACGCAATACATCAAAATTCAAATAGAATGAAAAAAGAGAGGAAAATGAACACAAAGTGCACTGGAACTCAATATAAAAAGGAACGCAAAGTGCAGTTGAACACAATGAGCATGGGGCATTGGGGCCACCAATCGGAGAAGACCGGCTCATAATGGAAAATAAAAGAACAAACATAAGACACCCGTACACATCAACGTGCTCTAAGGGTATGGCAGCTTGTTAAAAAGCTGTGGCGCGGGCGCTTGTATGATGCCCGCGAACCACGTATGCAGGTAATACACCAGCGGAGCAAACACAGCGACAATACAGATCGAAGTTGTCCCATGACTACAGAATAATGTAACTCAGGATTTTTCTCAACAACAAGCGATACCAAATTTTTCAAAAAGCGAGACCCCTCTGGCCCACACATGCCTGAAGTTGAAAAAACTAACGGTGTAAATGATGCTCTCTCTACAATATTTACACGGGCACAATATTCTCTCTTTTTGGCCTGTTCATGGGTCTTCAGCTGACGCAGGACGTCTGTACGCGACAGCAGGCTTGCCTTCGGGTGTGTTACCCGTACATCAAAAAAGGCATCCTGCTGCCGGGTCCAGAAGCCCCGCGCCCTGATATCCAGACGCGCCTCCAAAGACCGGTTCGCAGTTCGATGTGGTAGTGTTTCTCCTTCGAACGGCTTGAGAAGAGGCTCCTTCTCCACATCTGGTAGTATTTCCCGAATAGCTTCTGACAGAATGTCCCGGATCTCGTTATGTCTTGCAATTGGGTAACCACCCGCCGGGCAACTCATGGCATGATCTATTGTCATGTCTTGCCCACAAATACAGGAACTGGACACTCCCTCCAATGACAAACCATATCGAATACAAACAGCATCACGAAAATCCGATTTGTTCAGGATTGAACTGGGCGTTATGAAAGACGGCATGGAGGATAACCAATTCATCATCATCATCATCATCATCATCATCATCATCATCATCTGGCGTTCGGCCAATAGGGGTATGTGAAGTGTTTCGTAGACTGTGCTCCAAGGCGGCATTGTTTCTGATGAAACCCGACATTATGCAAGCCTGCGGACCAGTTCAGGCCTGCACGGGCATCCCGGCTGGGGTGGAGGCTATGGTGCACTCAATGACGGCTGCCTTTGCTTCGGAAAAGGCTGAGGCAGTGTTGCTAGTCGATGCTCGCAATGCCTTCAATAGCTTGAATCGCCGCGCTGCATTGCACAATATTGCTCGAGTATGCCCCCCGCTAGCACAAATAACATTGAATACTTACCAAGACCCTGCATCCCTCTTTGTGCGTGGTGGCCAGTCTTTATTGTCACAGGAGGGCACAACCCAGGGTGACCCTCTTGCGATGGCCATTTATGCCACGGCTCTCACCCCTCTCGTCAAGTCAGTCGGAACCAATGTTGCAGATGTGTGCCAGGGATGGTTTGCAGATGACTCGGCAGCTGCCGGAGGGCTCTCCCCATTGCGAAAGTGGTACAACCTCCTTAAGGAAGAGGGCCAAAAATACGGCTACAACATCAACGAAACAAAAACGCAACTACTCGTCAAGCCTGGCTTTGAGTCCTTGGCTGCCGAGACTTTTGGTGACACAACTATCCACGTCAAGTCTCGTGGCGTACAGTATCTGGGCGCTGCTATCGGGACTGAGGCATTCCTCGGAGAATTCAAAGAGACAAAAGTAGAAGAGTGGGTGAAACATACAGAGATTTTAGCAAATTATGCCGCATCAGAGCCGCATGCAGCATACTCTGCGTTGACCCATGGCTTAGTCAACAGATGGAACTATGTGTTTCGAACTATGGCTGTTTCTGCGGAGGACTTGGCGCCGTTGGAGCGGGAGCTTCACTCCTCACTTCTACCGGAGCTCGTGGGACAACCGAGCGTGCCTCTGAAAGACATTGATATTCTAAAGCTCCCGACACGGGATGGTGGGATGGCCCTTCCGGACCTCACGACTCGACCACGGTTTGAGCACCAGGGCTCCAAGCAAGTGTCCGGACCTATGGTGAAGGAGGTTCTGGGCGATTTCGCTAAGGATAGCGATCCAATTTCTCTCGCTGGAGATGTGCCGGCTTCTGCAGATACTGCTGACCGTGGTGGAGCGTCTCCCACTCCCACGATGACGGCAACGGAGGTGCAGCCGCGGGAGGTCGCTGGCAACTCAAACCCTGGACCGGATGTGGCTGCTGATGTTGCTGGTGCTGGTACCCCCTTTCAGAGGATGATCGATGAAATGCGTCACAAAAAGCGTGTCGTCCACACCGAAAACCGGGAGCGCGCAAAGGCAGCCAGGAACAAAATAGTGGACACGAGCGATGAGATGACGAAGCGACGAATAGAAGAACACACGGAGAAAGGATCATCCTCATGGCTGAGCGTGCTGCCCCTGGCGGAGCATGGCTTTCGTCTCACCAAGCGTGACTTCCGGGATGCTCTGGCATTGAGATATGCATGGCCGCTAGCCAATACACCAGCAACCTGTGTGTGTGGTGAGCTGTTCTCAGTTGAGCATCAGCTATGTTGCGCCAGGGGCGGCTTCCCGACACTTCGTCATAACGAGATACGTGACCTGCTGGCGAGGGAATTGACTGAAGTCTGCACTGCCGTTTCGACAGAACCAGCGCTGCAACCTCTTTCTGGTGAGAGGTTTCCTCTTCGGTCAACGAACCGCCGAGAGGATGCGCGCCTGGACATAGCCGCTCGAGGGTTTTGGACCCGTGGGGAGGAAGCTTTTTTTGATGTAAGGGTATTTTGCCCAGATGCTCCTTCCTACGGGTCCAGAACCCTTCCTGCATTGTACCAGCAGCACGAGCGGCGTAAGTGGAACGAATATGGGCCAAGAGTCACAAATGTAGAAAGAGCCGCTTTCACACCTCTCGTGTTCTCTGTGCATGGTGGTTGTGGGAGGCTGTGCAATGTGTTCCTCAAGAGACTGTGCCAGATGCAGGCCGAGTCATCGGGATCTCACTATTCCCAGGTCATTGGTTTACTCCGCTGTCGGCTGTCTTTTGCTTTGCTGCGTGCTGCTGTGTTGTGCATACGTGGGGCTCGCTCACGGTACCACCATCCGGCGAGATGTTTTCATGATGTCTCGATTGCCGTGGCCGAGTCAGGTCTAGTTTGTTAAGTATCGTGCTGTGTCCTGACTGTGCATGCGGGATTGGTATGGCGCTTACCCTTTTGTTGCTGTTTTGTTGCTTTCATGCCTTTAAGCATGTAATTGTGTTCAATTGTTGTATTTCATGGAAAAACGATCTTTGCGTTGGATTCATTTAAACTATTATTTGTGTAGGGTTCCACTCCTTCATCTTGGGAAATTGTGTTTTGTTTGCCCAAAGAAGTGGCTTCATCATCAAAAAAAAAAAAAAAAAAATCATCATCATCATCATCATCATCATCATCATCATCATCATCATCATCGTCGTTGATGAGTTATTATCGTTGTCGGGTGAAATCATCATCATCATCATCATCATCATCATCATGAGAAAAGCCTCTTTTACGGGCAAAGCAAATGTATATCATTACAATGTAAAGTGAACAGGGGAAATCAACACAAAACCAACCGGAAAATGATGAAACACAAAAGCAGTCAAGGAAGGAAATCAATACAAAAACAAGCAATGAACACAGAGTAATAAAAGGGGAAAAACCAAATAGCATTATATTAAGTTGAGGCCAAAGGCAGCACCCTACCGATCATCATCATCATCATCATCATCATCATCATCATGTGACCAAGCCGCTTTTACGGGCAACAATATTATGAATTATATAACGCAAGGTATTGTAAGAGCAATTTTCTGAAAATAATGTTAAAACACGAAATATAAAAATGCATTATCACACCGTAGCCACTTTTATGGGCAAATTCCAATACAAGGCAATAAGAAAACGAGGATGAAGTTAACCTATTAACCCAAAGAAAAGACAAAAGATGTCAACAATAGAACTACAAATATGAAAAACAAACATCAGGTCATAAAAACTACTTTAAAACATAACCAAATGACAGCAAAGCATGGAGAATGAGATTGACTTACAAAACAAAAGTAGTCCTACTATGCTTACAAAACAGAATCTACCTACACCACTAACGAAGAAACATTAAATGATTGCAGTCTCACAAACACCGGCCTCTATCTAACGACCCATCAAACAATAACTCCTGAAATTCTTGACTGACTTTTTCTGGTAGGAGCTACGGCAGCCACGAAAACAGGTCACTGCCCAACGGAGTAAAGTGAACGAGAGCAGGCACCGCAATCGACCCATAACCAGCGAGTAGGCCAAGTCACTGTGTTTATCGACATACTGGGCTGCAAGACACTTGAGAAAGCGGTCTGCCTCCCGGCCGCACATGTCATTCGTGGCGAAAACCAACGGGGTGAACGTGCCTCAGTCTATATTCACAACACGCGCTCCGTATTCCCGCTTTTTCATGCCTTCATGCTTTTGGAGATGGCGCTGGACTTCTGGACGCGACAGCAGGTTTGGCTTTGGGTGAGCCACCCGAACATCAAAAAAAGCCTCCTGCTGCCTGGACCAGACACCACGCGCCCTCACATCGAGGCGAGCTTCGGATTTCCTGTTGGCTGTACGATGGGGACGATCCTCCCCATCAAATGGCGCTAGCACCGGCTCCACCTCCACGTCAGGCAATACCTCCGACAGTACACCCGCCAGCAAATCGCGAACATCATTATGGCGTGCGATGGTGTAGCCGCCAGTAGGACAAGCCATTGCATGCTCAGTGGTTAGAGTTGCTCCACAAACACAAGTCTCAGGGAGGCCATCCAGCTCCAAACCGTATCGGAAGCAGAGAGCATCCCGGAAATCAGATTTATTGAGTATGGTTACTGGCTGATTGTATGACGGTTGGGCGGTCAGCCAGCTGGAGGTGCCTTTCTCACCCGCTGTTTCTAACTGTAGCCGCTGGCACGGAGACAGTCCAGGGCCAATCTCTGCCTGCACACCACGCGAAATCTGGTCCCGCTGTAATGTTGCTTCGGTGCCTGGGGTCCCGAGCTCTCAGCCCCAGATTATTCAGAGTGGCACCTCTGCTGCAACTGCATTGATTCCGACAGCATCTCAGGTTGACTTGCTTACCAGTTTGGAGGAATCTGACTCTGGTGCGCCACTGATGAGTGTGGATTCGGGCGCTGGGGGTACTGTACAACAGGCAGTGCATGGGGAGGATGACTCACGGTCCACTCTTATCTCATCCCAACCCCAGCTATGCCCATCTACGGGGAATATCGATTTGCAGGCTACGGGTTCTGGTCATGCGGATGTGGATCCATTTTCGCAGGTGCTTGGCTCGAGCCAGCCGGACGCTGCCTCTCCAGTTCCCACCACCCCTCGGGTCTCCATGCCTTTTGACATGGCTGACATCTATCAGGAGGTGGCGAGTTGGGAAAAGAACCTCTTCCGGGCTCCGACCGGCAGTGTTGGCAAAGAGTTTGTTCGGACACTCACGTCAGAACTTCAAAAGTTCAATTCGTCCCGAGGAGCGGAAGCCACTGCTCTATATCGTTTCTTCCTGCTTCCAGCGCTGGTGCTCCAGCGAGTAGGTCGGAATTGCCCTGCCGCAGAGTGCTCTGACCACACTCGTCGCGGACTAAATTTATGGATCCAGGGTTCCTATATGGAGCTAGTGCAGGAGGGTCGAACTATTCAGCATATGCTCAAGACATCGCAGAATCGGAGATCCAGGCGTGGCGAAGACCCTGCTCATGAGTTTGGCCACTTGATGGAACAGGGCCGAGTTCACTGCGCACTGAGAATGCTGGATAATGCAACCAAGCCCAAGTGTGATAAACCGGTCTTGGGCATGGACGACATCATTTCTGATTCTCATCAATCCCAGTCAGTCCGTGAAATTCTCGTCGGGAAGCATCCGGGGTCGGCACCGGCAGCACCGGACATCCTGCTTCAGGAGGAGGCGGGCAATGTCAGCAGTATCTACTTCGCCAGCGTCAATGGTGAGTTGATCAAACGCACTGCCCTTTCTCTGCATGGTTCTGCGGGTCCTTCCGGCCTGGACGCGGATGCTTGGCGGCGGCTATGCACATGTTACAAAGGTGCATCTACTGATCTGCGTGAGGCAGTGGCGTGCTTCACAGGCTTGATCTGTACCGACTCAGTCCCCTCCGGCTCACTCACACCGTACACAGCTTGCAGACTCATTGCCCTCAACAAGAACCCTGGCGTTCGGCCAATAGGGGTATGTGAAGTGTTTCGTAGACTGTGCTCCAAGGCGGCATTGTTTCTGATGAAACCCGACATTATGCAAGCCTGCGGACCAGTTCAGGCTTGCACGGGCATCCCGGCTGGGGTGGAGGCTATGGTGCACTCAATGACGGCTGCCTTTGCTTCGGAAAAGGCTGAGGCAGTGTTGCTAGTCGATGCTCGCAATGCCTTCAATAGCTTGAATCGCCGCGCTGCATTGCACAATATTGCTCGAGGATGCCCCCCGCTAGCACAAATAACATTGAATACTTACCAAGACCCTGCATCCCTCTTTGTGCGTGGTGGCCAGTCTTTATTGTCACAGGAGGGCACAACCCAGGGTGACCCTCTTGCGATGGCCATTTATGCCACGGCTCTCACCCCTCTCGTCAAGTCAGTCGGAACCAATGTTGCAGATGTGTGCCAGGGATGGTTTGCAGATGACTCGGCAGCTGCCGGAGGGCTCTCCCCATTGCGAAAGTGGTACAACCTCCTTAAGGAAGAGGGCCAAAAATACGGCTACAACATCAACGAAACAAAAACGCAACTACTCGTCAAGCCTGGCTTTGAGTCCTTGGCTGCCGAGACTTTTGGTGACACAACTATCCACGTCAAGTCTCGTGGCGTACAGTATCTGGGCGCTGCTATCGGGACTGAGGCATTCCTCGGAGAATTCAAAGAGACAAAAGTAGAAGAGTGGGTGAAACATACAGAGATTTTAGCAAATTATGCCGCATCAGAGCCGCATGCAGCATACTCTGCGTTGACCCATGGCTTAGTCAACAGATGGAACTATGTGTTTCGAACTATGGCTGTTTCTGCGGAGGACTTGGCGCCGTTGGAGCGGGAGCTTCACTCCTCACTTCTACCGGAGCTCGTGGGACAACCGAGCGTGCCTCTGAAAGACATTGATATTCTAAAGCTCCCGACACGGGATGGTGGGATGGCCCTTCCGGACCTCACGACTCGACCACGGTTTGAGCACCAGGGCTCCAAGCAAGTGTCCGGACCTATGGTGAAGGAGGTTCTGGGCGATTTCGCTAAGGATAGCGATCCAATTTCTCTCGCTGGAGATGTGCCGGCTTCTGCAGATACTGCTGACCGTGGTGGAGCGTCTCCCACTCCCACGATGACGGCAACGGAGGTGCAGCCGCGGGAGGTCGCTGGCAACTCAAACCCTGGACCGGATGTGGCTGCTGATGTTGCTGGTGCTGGTACCCCCTTTCAGAGGATGATCGATGAAATGCGTCACAAAAAGCGTGTCGTCCACACCGAAAACCGGGAGCGCGCAAAGGCAGCCAGGAACAAAATAGTGGACACGAGCGATGAGATGACGAAGCGACGAATAGAAGAACACACGGAGAAAGGATCATCCTCATGGCTGAGCGTGCTGCCCCTGGCGGAGCATGGCTTTCGTCTCACCAAGCGTGACTTCCGGGATGCTCTGGCATTGAGATATGCATGGCCGCTAGCCAATACACCAGCAACCTGTGTGTGTGGTGAGCTGTTCTCAGTTGAGCATCAGCTATGTTGCGCCAGGGGCGGCTTCCCGACACTTCGTCATAACGAGATACGTGACCTGCTGGCGAGGGAATTGACTGAAGTCTGCACTGCCGTTTCGACAGAACCAGCGCTGCAACCTCTTTCTGGTGAGAGGTGTCCTCTTCGGTCAACGAACAGCCGAGAGGATGCGCGCCTGGACATAGCCGCTCGAGGGTTTTGGACCCGTGGGGAGGAAGCTTTTTTTGATGTAAGGGTATTTTGCCCAGATGCTCCTTCCTACGGGTCCAGAACCCTTCCTGCATTGTACCAGCAGCACGAGCGGCGTAAGTGGAACGAATATGGGCCAAGAGTCACAAATGTAGAAAGAGCCGCTTTCACACCTCTCGTGTTCTCTGTGCATGGTGGTTGTGGGAGGCTGTGCAATGTGTTCCTCAAGAGACTGTGCCAGATGCAGGCCGAGTCATCGGGATCTCACTATTCCCAGGTCATTGGTTTACTCCGCTGTCGGCTGTCTTTTGCTTTGCTGCGTGCTGCTGTGTTGTGCATACGTGGGGCTCGCTCACGGTACCACCATCCGGCGAGATGTTTTCATGATGTCTCGATTGCCGTGGCCGAGTCAGGTCTAGTTTGTTAAGTATCGTGCTGTGTCCTGACTGTGCATGCGGGATTGGTATGGCGCTTACCCTTTTGTTGCTGTTTTGTTGCTTTCATGCCTTTAAGCATGTAATTGTGTTCAATTGTTGTATTTCATGGAAAAACGATCTTTGCGTTGGATTCATTTAAACTATTATTTGTGTAGGGTTCCACTCCTTCATCTTGGGAAATTGTGTTTTGTTTGCCCAAAGAAGTGGCTTCATCATCATCAAAAAAAAAAAAAATCATCATCATCATCATCATCATCATCATCATCATCATCATCATTGGAAACGGCCTCTTGTACGGGCTTGAAACGGTGATAACCGAGATTATGTGCAAAAATCGTGATAGATATTCAGGTAAAATATGACATTTAACAGTTGAATGATTAGTACCAAATAGATATTCAAATGCTGATTATTTTACCAGATAGATATTGAATGACAGATGATGTTACTTTACCAAATAGTTATTTTAAAAAATGTGTTATCCATAGTGATATTGTTGAGAGGCATAGCATAAAAATTCACTATGCGGCCAAACGACACTGGGCCACAAAGGAATCCACCCGCCGTCTGTTATAAGACCCTCGGCAACCACGAAAGCACGTAATGGCCCACCTCAAGAGGCAAAACGACAGGCGGGTACGCAACATACCCATGACAACAGGATATTTGAGATCCTGGCTTCTCTCTACAAAGAGAGAGGCAAGAGACTTTAGGAATTGAGTTGTCTCAGGCCCGCTGAAACCATAAGTCGAGAACACCAGTGGGGTGAACGATCCTCGCTCGACATTCACAACGCGGCTGGCATATTGATTCTTTTGATTCATCATCATCATCATCATCATCATGTGACCAAGCCGCTTTTACGGGCAACAATATTATGAATATGAAACGCAAGGTATTGTAAGAGCAATTTTCTGAAAATAATGTTAAAACACGAAATAATTTATAGAAATGCATCATCATCATCATCATCATCATCATCATGCATGGGTTCGTTGTCGGGTGTCTTTCGCGCTGCTACGTTCCGCTGTGTTGTGTGTCAGGGGTGCTCCGTCGGCCCGTCACCGTCCAGTTCACATGCTTCGTGAGTTGGCGATGGTGGAGGGTCGGGTTCCCCTGCAGTGATTGGTGCTGCACCGAGCTAGTTTGGTGTGAAAGTGTAACTATTGTTATTATTCTTGAGAGGCTTTGAATCGTTTTTATCAAAATCAAAATATTTGCCGGGTTGGAAGGTGGGATCAAAAAAATTTAAAAATTTAAATCATCATCATCATCATCATTGCTGAGCATGGTTTTTAATTATCCAAGGGAGACTTTCGCGATGCCATTGCGTTACGCTATGACTGGCCGCTGCGTGACACCCCTGCTGTATGTGCTTGTGGGGCGGGTTTTTCCACGAGCCATGCTTTGAATTGTGTTTTTGGTGGATTCTCAACTATTCGACACAATGAACTACGAGATCTGTTCGCTGTTGCCTTGACCGAGGTTTGCTCCAGTGTGTCTGTGGAGCCACCTCTCGCCCCTGTCGAGGGTGAGGTTTTTCAGGCCAGGTCGGCAAACACCTCTGTCGAGGCTCGCCTTGATGTGAGCGCTCGAGGCTTCTGGACGCGTGGGCAAGATGCATTTTTTGATATAAGGGTGTTTAATCCTGACGCTTCTTCCTATGCGTCCAGAAGCCTGGACGCGCTCTTCCGGCAACATGAGGGCGCTAAGAGGCTTCAATATCAGGAGAGAGTAGTGAAAGTGGAGCGTGGTGCCTTTGCACCTTTGGTGTTTTCCGTAAATGGGGCTGCTGCGCCGGCATCCACGGCCTTCCTCAGGCGCCTTTGCCTCCTTACATCTCAGTCTTCGGGGGGTAGCTATTCGTCGTTGATGGGTTACTATCGCTGTCGGGTGTCTTTCGCGCTGCTACGTTCCGCTGTGTTGTGTGTCAGGGGTGCTCGGTCGGCCCGCCACCGTCCAGTTCACATGCTTCGTGAGTTGGCGATGGTGGAGGGTCGGGTTCCCCTGCCGTGATTGGTGCAGCACAGAGCTTGTTTTGTGTGAAGGTATAACCATTATTCTTATTCTTATATCTATACATCAAGTATTACAAAATAATTGAGAGGCTTTGAATCGTTTTTTATCAAAATCAAAATATTTGCCGGGTTGGAAGGTGGGAATCATCATAATCATCATCATAGAACAGCCTCTTGTACGGACAAGCAAAAACGCAATACCGGTACATCAAAATTCAATTAGAATGAAAGGAGAGGAAAATGAACACAAAGTGCATCATCATCATCATCATCATCATCATGTGACCAAGCCGCTTTTACGGGCAACAATATTATGAATATGAAACGCAAGGTATTGTAAGAGCAATTTTCTGAAAATAATGTTAAAACACGAAATAATTTATAGAAATGCATTATCACACCGTAGCCACTTTTATGGGCAAATTCCAATACAAGGCAATAGGAAAACGAGGATGAAGTTAACCTTTTAACCCAAAGAAAAGACAAAAGATGTCAACAATAGAACTACAAATATAAAAAACAAACATCAGGTCATAAAAACTACTTCAAAACATCAACCAAATGACAGCAAAGCGTGGAGA
This sequence comes from Sycon ciliatum, assembly GCF_964019385.1. Taxonomy (NCBI): domain Eukaryota; kingdom Metazoa; phylum Porifera; class Calcarea; order Leucosolenida; family Sycettidae; genus Sycon; species Sycon ciliatum. The sequence continues at coordinate 1,475,447 of NC_088643.1, forward strand.
ATGAGATTGACTTACAAAACAAAAGTAGTCCTACTATGCTTACAAAACAGAATCTACCTACACCACTAAGGAAGAAACATTAAATGATTGCAGTCTCACAAACACCGGCCTCTATCTAACGACCCATCAAACAATAACTCCTGAAATTCTTGACTGACTTTTTCTGGTAGGAGCTACGGCAGCCGCGAAAACAGGTCACTGCCCAACGGAGTAAAGTGAACGAGAGCAGGCACCGCAATCGACCCATAACCAGCGAGTAGGCCAAGTCACTGTGTTTATCGACATACTGGGCTGCAAGACACTTGCTCATCATCATCATCATCATCATCATCATCATCATCATCATCATCGAGCTTATTTTGTGTGAAAGTATATATTAATTTTATACAAAGAGAAAGACCAAGGAACTAAAAGTTACGCTATACTGTCCACTAACACCACCAGTTACTAAACAATCAGCTCATGCGATAACATTGCACGACACTGACCGACGGTACTGACGTTCTACAACTAACTGGCTAACAGCTCTTGCACATCTTGGAAGCGCACTCCAAAAGCCTTCCAACTTGGAAGGTTCTAAGTTATAGAAATAACATAAGGAGGGGAAGGTGAGCGCAACCAAGATAAGTACGAGCTGAAAGTCTCAGCTGTGAAGGACGTTGGCGGATGTTCATGCATGTCGATGACGACACTGGCAAGACCATTGGACAATACGATAAAACCACGATTCAGGAACGCAAAGCCACATTCCACACAACTTGTGTGGCTCAAAAGATGCGAAGATCAATAGAAGGGGAAGCTATGCGAACAAGAATCATCAAAAACCGAACGCCCCAGTAAAACAGCACTGTACTTCGACTATGACAATTTAGGTGGACAATAAGCAGCGGTAACAAGCAGCAGTTTCACACGAAGATCGTTTCGCCGTATAGATGATTGATTGATTGATTGATTGATTTTATTTTACTTCGCAAGTTCAAACGGGTTCCTGGCCCAGTTATATGAAAGCGAAGGATAGAATTTGCCAAAATCCTAATGAGCAACAGCATAGGCAATATTATCATAGAAGTGGAGTACTATGCGAGCGAGAATACTGAGAAGAAAGGAACATGTCAAAACCTGACGAAACACAACCTATTTCAGGCATACATAAGGAAGGCAGGCTAGCTTAAAATCTTGCAATCTGGATACGGTGCGCACCTCTCTAGGCAAACTGTTCCACAGCAATGCTCCTGCGGTGGCGAATCTCGTTTGGCCACACCGACTGCGAGCTGGCTGGCTGAGCAGACCATTGGCATGCTGATGGCGCGTACTTCTGCCGCTGCATGCTGCTGGTTTGAGAAGCTGGGCTAGAGCAAGGCTAGTGGAGTCATTTAGACAACGCCAGATGAAGATCATGAGTTTTTGTTTGAAAAGTTCAGTGACGTGGTAAATCGAGTTGGCAGCCAGGAGGGGCTGCATCGCGGAACATGGCGGGCTGCCATCAATGCATCGGATCGCCCGGTTTTGCATGGCTTGCAGACGCTGAAGTTGGGTCACGCGGAGGGCTGCAGAGAAGCTGCAGGCACCATATATCATATCCGGCATGACAATAGCCTTTACATATACCTTGCGCGAGCTGCGGGAGAGGCATCGACGGGCTCGCCACAAGGCGCCTATCTTCCTCGCAACTTTGGTCACTATGGCGCTGACGTGTACATCCCAACTCAGGCGGTTGTCAAGAAAGACACCAAGATACCGCGCAGACTTCACTATCGGTAGAGAGGTATCGCAGCACACGATAGAGACCTCAGGCCCGGCATGTTGCCGTGAGATAGTCATTACCTGGCTTTTGGAGGCGTTTAAAATTAGGCCGCGTGACTTAAGCCATATGGCGAGATCAGTGACAGCTGAAGAGACGGATTTGGAGACTTCCCCAGCGGAAGCTTTTGAATTATACAGAGCAATGTCGTCTGCGAATTGCACGCTGTGTATTGGCGATGAGACCGATTTCACATCACGGGTGTAGACGTTAAAGAGAACAGGCCCCAAGACGGAGCCTTGGGGCACACCACAGGTGCAGTCAAGAGCACGACTTGTGGCCGAAGCGACTGTAACTTGCTGCCTGCGATCTGTCAGGTAATTCGCGAACCACTTCATGGCTACACCAGAGATACCAACGTCAAAAAGGTCTTGGATGAGGATACCATGCCGGACTTTGTCAAAAGCCTTTGACATGTGTATGCTTCTATTAGTTACTACCCGTATTTGACAGTTGCCCAGGAACAACGGCTACATAGGCTGTTCAAACGTGCCGCTCGGGCAGTCTGCAAGTCGCCACCGTGGACCAGTACTGCTCCCCTGCTAAATCGAATGCATGTATGTGATCTACAGGTTTCTGTGCACTTGAATATGTTGTGTTTCATCTGGCGATGTTTGCATGATGCATGTAGCACCCTGTTTGAGTCCTTTTTTGCTGTCGTGCCCTCAACTCGCACTCGGGGAGGCCAAAGCAACTTGCTTGTGGTCCCACCTGCTAGCACTGCTCGTTCTGCTAAGCGCCTAACGCACGCTGGAGCCATTATGTGGAATAGATTGCCACCAGCAGCAAAATGTTCAAATAGGTATTTGGATTTTAAATCTCAAGCCTTGCAGTATATATTATCAGCGACATAGGTTTTCCAATGCTTACTGGATTGATATCTGTTCGTTGCAACCAACCTTCCGTCATTTTTTCCTTTCTCTTTTTCTCTTGTATTTTTTTTCTCCACAATATCCTTTAACATGTTATTCACAGTGGGTCCAATGTTATTAGGCATTTTGCCTGTTTTGATTTCCACTATAAATAAAGTATACAACAACAACAACAACATGTCGAGGAGGCACAGCCCAGTTACCAGACCACTGTCCTTCGCCTTCTGCAAGCTGTCCATGAGAACACAGAGGGCATCCTCAGTGGAGCACTTCTTCCTGAAAGCAAACTGAGAATCAGGTAGGGCATTACTCAAGTCTAGATGGCGAACTAGCTGACGCTGCACCACTCTCTCCAACAGCTTTGAGACAACTGGAAGGAGGGAAACAGGGCGATAATTTGTGGGGACTGATGGGTCCCCGGTCTTGTAAAGCGGTACAACGGTCGCCAGCTTGAACGCCAAAGGAACCGTGCCAGTACGGAGGGAAGTGCAAAACAGTACTGCTAAAGAGTATGCCAATAAATCGGAACACTGCCGCAATAGCGAACCCGGTATGCCGTCACTTCCCGTACCTGCTGAAGGAGACGTTGAACGTCCGATGGAGTTACAGGGGAGAACTCGGTTAGGGAGACAGGCCCGTTGGGGCCACACGGAACGCCGAGATGGTCGGGTCGGTTTGTGTCTGTAACAATAGAGTGGAACGTGTTGCTGATCTCATGGACGTCGCAGCACGGATCTTGACGGCACCGTGAGCGCCCTGTCACGGCATTGAGAACTTCCCAGGACTTTCTTGGGTAAAGACGGCTCGTCAGGTGTGCAGGAATGGACTCAGATGGAGAGCCAAGGTTTAATTTATACAAAGAGAAAGACCAAGGAACTACCAGTTACGCTATACTGTCCACTAACACCACCAGTTACTAAACAATCAGCTCATGCGATAACATTGCACGCCACTGACCGACGGTACTGACGTTCTACAACTAACTGGCTAACAGCTCTAGCACATCTTGAATGCGCACTCCAACAGCCTTCCAACTTGGAAGGTTCTAAGTTATAGAAATAACATAAGGAGGGGAAGGTGAGCGCAACCAAGATAAGTACGAGCTGAAAGTCTCAGCTGTGAAGGACGTTGGCGGATGTTCATGCATGTCGATGACGACAGTGGCAAGACCATTGGACAATACGGTCAAACCACGATTCAGGAACGCAAAGCCACATTCCACACAACTTGTGTGGCTCAAAAGATGCGAAGATCAATAAAAGGGGAAGCTATGCGAACAAGAATCATCAAAAACCGAACGCCCCAGTAAAACAGCACTGTACTTCGACTATGACAATTTAGGTGGACAATAAGCAGCGGTAACAAGCAGCAGTTTCACACGAAGATCGTTTCGCCGTATAGATAAAGACGGCTCGTCAGGTGTGCAGGAATGGACTCAGATGGAGAGCCAAGGTTTAATTTATACAAAGAGAAAGACCAAGGAACTACCAGTTACGCTGTACTGTCCACTAGCACCACCAGTTACTAAACAATCAGCTCATGCGATAACATTGCACGACACTGACCGACGGTACTGACGTTCTACAACTAACTGGCTAACAGCTCTAGCACATCTTGGATGCGCACTCCAACAGCCTTCCAACTTGGAAGGTTCTAAGTTATAGAAATAACATAAGGAGGGGAAGGTGAGCGCAACCAAGATAAGCACGAGCTGAGAGTCTCAGCTGTGAAGGACGTTGGCGGATTTTCTAGGTTCTAGGTGTAATGTACTGCTGTTATTGGTTATCACTTTGTCCTTCCTTCCTTCTTTCTCTTCTTTGTTCATTTTTCAGTTGCAAATTTAGTGTTAGTACACGCATTCGTTATTGCTCTCGCTTTCATTGTTAAAAGTCACACTTGTAAATTTCACTGCTGTTGTTCTTAGTGTTATTTCTCTAACTTAGGTTTTCTAATAAATTAAAATAGTATAATAGTTCAATTTTTGTTTCAGTGTCCTTTAGTACAACGAACATTCCTGATGAGTGTTGTACGGAAACTTGTTCGAATCCTTATATTCTCTACACCATTTCTTCACATTTTCATCGTTTTATTGCACATTGTCTCCACAGCTTTACATTACATGAATAAAGTGTACACAAATGTCGATCCAGCTCGTATTACTGATTGCGCTTATATTTATACTTCAATTATTACAAAATCATTGAGAGGCTTTGAATGGTTTTAATCAAAATCATCATCATCATAAAAAATCATCGTGTATAATTTAAACACACGGCGAGGAGACAATAATTTGATAACCGCAATCAATAAAACTAGCTGAACCGACATTTGTGTACTTTATTCATGCAATGTAAAAACGGTGGAGACGATGTGCAATAAAACGATGAAAATATGAAGAAATGGTGTAGGGAAAAAAAATATATGGATTCAAACAAGTTTTCGTACAACACTCATCAGGAATCGTCGTTGTACTAAAGGACACTGAAACAAAAATTGAACTATTATAGAAAATCTAAGTTACAGAAATAACACTAAGAGCAACAACAGTGAAATTTACAAGTGTGAATTTTAACAATCAAAGCGAGAAATGAACAAAGGAGAAAGGAAGGAAAGACAACGTGATAACACATAACAGCAGTACATTACACCTAGAACATTAACGGCCAAGCTTGGCCGCACTAAACACGACACGTTACTTGAACAATTTCAACCCAATTATACTATCTTTCTGTACACACAAATTAGGCTTGTACAAACGCTGATAGATAGCTTCCAACACTTTTAACTGTAGTCCATAACCATGACGACCACGGCACAATACAGTGAACGAAGAGTCGGAATACGAATTGCAACAATCAGGACTAGCTAGCAGATGATTGTACACTGAAGACTTGCTACCACGAAACCTACGCACAACACTAACACTCTCACCGGCATTCTCACCATCACTCCCATCACTGCTCTCCGACTCACTGCTCCTTCCGCCGTCCGCTCCATCCTCCGCTTCCTCTGTACTCTCTCTGTCTCGTCCATCCCGCCTGACCGGGTCCATTGAAGTCAACTCGGCCGTCACCCTGCCATCACATCCCTCCCTTCGCCCTTGTCCGCTGAGTGCGTAGCTTCTGTTGTAGTTGGCTGTTGATCGTCTTGGTCTTTCAATTGTGGGCTTGGATGGTGGATTAGTTGTGGTTGCTGTAGATTGCGTTGTTGGTGTTGGTGTGGGAGCTACCGATATGCAAGGTGGGTCTTTTTGAGTCGGCATTTGTAGTGTTAATGCAGCTGTCAGTGTTGCTCGCGGTCTCCCACTGGCAAGCTCCACCGCCGCAAGAACCGATGGTGGAGGATCGGGAGGAGGCAGTGGGACCGGGACCGCAAGCGGCACCACCTCAGCCAAAGCCGCCGGGGGCACTGACGAGGGAACCACCGACGGCCGGAGCAAAGGCGGCGACACAAGCCGACCCGATGAGCCACCACGCCCATTCTCCTCCCCCACCGCCACCAGCGACGGCGGAGCAAGCACAGTCCGTGAGCCAGGGTCCGCGGGTTGTGTAGGCAACGGCTGTGTGGTTATTGGTTGTTTTCTAGGTCGCCCTCGCTTCGGTCTTTGTTGTTGTGCGCAAGGTGGAAGTATGTGACGTGGTGTGTGTTGTTTGATGCGTGCGTTCAGGTGCTGAACAGTCCTACCAACATACCGACTAGCGCATTGTCGGCATTCAAAGTTGTAAATAAGATGACTTAGGTGATGGGCTGGTAGGACATCCTTCCGCACCGTAAACGCACGCATCGTCGTAAAGACGGGCACAAAGTGTACTGCGTAGTATGTTCGACGAACAACAGACTTGACTGCACTACAAACTTTAGTCGACTCCTGCCCTTTCCACGGCAAACATAAATAAACGGGACAACGAGCAGGACCAATCATAGGAGCCTTCGTAGTTTGTTCGACTTTCAACAACTTCTGCAACAAAAACTCAGGGTACCCGTTCTTGACAAAAACTGACCGGAGAAAATCAAGCTCTTCCTGCAGCTTACAGGACGAACAAATACGCTTCGCACGATCTACAAGGTTACGCACTAAGTTTACTTTATATTGAGACGAACAATAAGAGTCATATACAATGTACTGACCAGTAAACGTCGGCTTTCGATAAACGGTGGTCAGAACGTCACTACTCGTTTTTTCCCGTTTTTTCCACAAGCACATCTAGAAATGACAATTTGTAAATTTCACTGTTGTTGCTCTTAGTGTTATTTCTGTAACTTAGATTTTCTATAATAGTTCAATTTTTGTTTCAGTGTCCTTTAGTACAACGACGATTCCTGATGAGTGTTGTACGAAAACTTGTTTGAATCCATATATTTTTTTTTCCCTACACCATTTCTTCATATTTTCATCGTTTTATTGCACATCGTCTCCACCGTTTTTACATTGCATGAATAAAGTACACAAATGTCGGTTCAGCTAGTTTTATTGATTGCGGTTATCAAATCGTGTATAATCATCATTTTTTATAAAGCCTCTTGTATGGGCAAGTCAACGTGCATGTCATCAAACTAAAGTGATTGGGGAAATCAACTCAAAATAGATAATTGAACACAAAAGCAATACAACATTGATATTATTGTTTCACTGGCTTCAAAGCTTTAATCACCGCCGACCATGTTGCTCCATCAGGTGATCATGGCCGCGTTCCTGATGGCACTTAGCACACAGGTCAAAATCCTAGCACAAGGAGGCACAAACACGTACAAGACAAGAAACACGTACAAAACAACAATCAGATACAGAATGGATGCAGATCTGGACACTACTGGCGAGTAAAGAACCTGCATTCTGCAAGTGTTGCATGTTGTACAGACGAAGCTACAGTCATGTGGATTAAAAATTCTATCGTGTACCTCCAGTCTTCTCTAGAAGAACTAAGAGAACTTGAGACAAGAAATACGAACAAAAATCTGGAAAAACGCAGTGGCCAATAGGAATATGCAAACTCACCTTACACTCTGGGCAATGGAAACGACTTCCAATAATTTCAGCCATGCATGTATTGCAGCAGTAGCCGATTACATTTTCATTGCACTGGCTTTGCAGCTCGATGAGCATGCACAGTGTAGCGTACTGCGCGTGCCGCAAAGTTGAAAACTCAAGATGGTTTGTACGAGAGTAGGCAAGAAATGAATCCCGACTCTCCATCATATTGCCGCTTTGCAGCTCGTCCACATCCTCCTCCATGGGCTCAAGGTCCGCAACCTTTTCCGAAGAAATCAGCGTGATGGTGAAGAACGCCTGGCCAAAGGGAACAAGAATAAAGGTAATGTAAGGAAATTTTGCCAGCAACGAATACAACAAATAAGCGTAGGCAATAATACCACCAACACCCAAGGAGCTAGTAAGGCCTTCATCACACTTCGTTCTCTGGCTTCCCCTTACGTCTGCGTCCACAGTGAAAAATCCAAAACGGGTAGTCGTGTCATCAAACAGGCACAGCTCTTGACCAGTACACGCGGTCATGTTTTGGAGAAACTTGAAGATTCGCACGTACAAGGTCGCTTGGAAACAGACTGTGGGAGATACACCCTTTTGTACAAAAAAGTGGCCCACTCCCTACCACGTCTACGTTTCCCGTTTCTTCTGCTCCCGCTTTCACTCCGTACATGGATCATCATGACAACCGACCAAAACCTTATGTGGATGTAGACACAGCGCTTTGTACCGTGGTGTGATGACAGCGTAACAGCTGGGGCATAAACTAAGATACTAGTAGAAAGTTTACCAAGAAATGGTTTCACTGAAAGAGTAACACCCAAAGGCAATAATTTTACAAACTACTACCATTATGAACTTAGAAGTTGCGACTTCGGCGGTACTAGTGATGAAGTTGGTTGCTCCAACGAGGAGCACAAACTTCTTGCCGAACTTGACACACTGTGTATTGAGCAGGCAGTGGTGCTTTCTTTCAGGTTTGCAGAGCAGAAGGTGCTACGTGCTCCTCGTGTGCTCCGGATGGCAATCGTGAGTTAGTCAAGTGTCAAGTTCGGCAAGAAGCGTGTGCTCCTCGTTGGAGCAGCCAACTTTAGTACCATTATGACACACCAATATACTCTACAAAAAATAAGTCACTTTCAAACATCGAATGTTAAGTGCGAAAATATTCAGATACAAGGGCATACGTTTTCGATAGCCACCTCGCATAATCAAAGGACGACAGAGAGCGTGTCGTAATTTGCAATCACCTGTGTCCCACAGATGAAGCTGTATGTGCTGATATGCTTACAGTGTGTACGTCGCAAACTTGCCTCACCCAATGCCAGGCTCGCACTGTAAGTAGAGAGAGTATTGCGACAACCTAAACTGTAGGACTGAAACGAACACAATTTCTCAGCAATCGAACGTTCTTGACTCTAGCGAACGAACCAACGAACAAATGTTCTTGATTGATAATTCATGCAAATCGTCAGAGTTCTGACGAGGGCATGAATACCCCGCCACATGATACAGGCAAAAAAGTACACTTCAGGGAGGAAACCAACGCAATTGACATAAAAACCTTCAGCAACCTTGCTTCGTTCTCCGTTGAGAGCAAAATCGCCCCAGAACCAGAAATGCTGCCGGATGGCTCCGTAAGGTTGCACGCATGCCGCGCTGCGCTGCCCCTCACTCGGGTACGTAGAAAGTCGATGGTCCAAATATTTGTCTCTGGGAGACTATTGACACGGGAATTGCTCTCCGCATCTTCTCCACCTTAACTGGTATAAAAACTGTGTATGGCCATCGAACTGCGTTTATACTCACACACTCCCTGTACCAACACGAGTAGCATATCGGGATTGTTGTTCTCGCATTTTGCTGATTGTAGTAAAACATTTGTGTCGGGCATATTGGGAAAAAAATTTCAGATCCAATATTCGTTACCTCACAAAATTAATTAATGTTCATTCTGCAAAGCTAAATTAATGAATATTTGAATAGTCGAGATACTCATTTCAGCCCTATCCTAAAGCATGTCTCATGCACGGCTTTCCCTTCCCAATGGTGCATGATTCTCCCACAATTGCGTATTTCGACGAAATTATTGATTACAAAATTTCCCATGTGGGCCATTGAGGGTAAAATGGCTAAATAAGGCTTTTGGGAAGAATATCATAACTTGTCATCTTGATTTTGATTGTGAAGGGCTGCACTAAAACTGATTTCTTGCTCATGATATTCAACTTCGAGGAAACAATCAAGTTAGAAACAAATCTAAAACATGCATTTGCAATCAAACCAGTCGTCGCACTTCACGAGACACAGGTATACGCAATGCAAAGAAAGAATGAAACCATGGACCTTACACTTTTATCCTTCTCCAGCCGGGTCAGGACACGCGCAGCGAAATCTTTTCTCTTCCGTGCCGGCTTGCTCTTCTTCTTTCGGCCGTACTGCGGCTGTGAGCATCCCTTCTTGCCATTCTTCTGCTTGACATCATAGCAATACAGGCACACAACAACAGACCACGGTCATCATACCCCTCACACACCTGGCCAATAACAAAAACCATCCACATGGATCACTGCATTCTCAATCAAATATTGTCTAGTTTTCCTTTATTTTCCTTTTCACTTATCCCGCCCTCTTAAGGGTTGTGTATATCACTGTTGAGGCATCCGATGGTAAGAAAAATTAATACTACTACTAGTCGTTGACAAGTGACGGCTCTACGGCTTCAGGAAGGCATTGGCTAATGAAATAGAGCTCTCACTATTTGGCGGAGGATTGGCGCACGCCAAGCTTTAAGCTAGTGTATGGTTTGTCTTGTTCCCACACCGAGAACACCTAAGGTAGCTTCCCAGTTCCAAAGCAGCGTAGCGCCCCTTGCTATGTTATTTACGAGGTAATATTTCAATGAAAAGGCGACGAGGAGACAATAACTTTATTAATGCGATTAATAGTATAAGTGAAGCGGACATTACAAAATGATGAATGAGAATACATGTATCTAAAATGGTTGTTCCTAATCGATTTTCTTGAGACTATCATCAGGGAAAATCGTCTCACAATAGAGGCTATACGTTTGCCACAGCATTGACAACAGTCTTTACTACGGCCCGTGCGTTCACAGTGAAGAAGGATGTTCTTCCTACCCAACTGATTAGCCATGTAATCTATCATTTTGAATATCGGCATTGTGGTAGCCGATATGTAGGAAGAACCCTTCAGCACCTGAACGCACGCGTCAAACAACATGTACCATATTGTCAGATGGAGCCAAAGCCCAGCGACCTGGACGAGGCCGTCCCCGCAAACAGGTGCCAATTGCACAATTACAACAGAACCACACGGTACCGGTTGAACGGACTACAAGTACACAGGTACGTGAGACTGAAGGAAATGGCCAAACACAGGTACGGAGACCAGTAACTAGGAGCATGACTCGTGCGCTGGTAATAGCATCTACAACCGGACATGGACTGGCAGCGAGCAGTAGCGTGGGATTGTCGTTGGGTGCAGAGGACGGGATGGAAGCGGAGGACGATGAGGAAGGTGAGAGCAGTGATGAAGAGAGTGAGTTGGACAACCAAGATGAAGATGACCGGACTGAAGGTGAGAGCACAACGAAAGGGTCAGCCATTAAGAAACACCTCTTGTCTAGTAGCCAATGCCGCTCAGTGTATGATGATTCATGCTTCACTGTTTTGTGTCGTGCTCGTAGGTTTCGTGAACTTAAGGTATTAGAAGCTGTTTTCATCCGTAAACACAATCCTAATCTATGCATTCAGAAAGAAAATGTCACAAAACTGAGACTCTTCACCTAGCATTCACACACGTATTCATTCGCATACACCTACACCTCACAGTTCCTCACTCTATCACATTCACCTGCTTCCACGCCTTCATTTCACTCACCTTTTGTAGTAGCTCACACCGTCAGAACACTCTCACATCTTTTCTTCTAATTTCTTTCGTCTTCTCTCCCACTTTAGTTATTTTTCACACCTCACCTTGTATACTTCCCACTATCCGATAACCTATAAGTAGTTTGTTTCTCCATATAGCCTCTATTGTGAGACGATTTTCCCTGATGATAGTCTCAAGAAAATCGATTAGGAACAACCATTTTAGATACATGTATTCTCATTCATCATTTTGTAATGTCCGCTTCACTTATACTATTAATCGCATTAATAAAGTTATTGTCTCCTCGTCGCCTTTTCATTTACTTCAAAAGGAGATATTCTGCTACTCAGGTTGATTGCCTGAACGCAATTATTAGGAAGCGCTTTGTTTGCCGTAGTATGGCACATAACCTTACATTCCTCACACAATGTTTAGAGTATGGTGTTTGCCCTCAGTCTATACAAAACCGCGTTCACAAGGCAAAAGCTTATCATTCACTCAAGCTGGAACGGGTTTTTATCAAAGACGATATTAGCCGTAGTAAGGACACTCTTAGCAAAGTCAAATCCCAGTTCAGACATCTATACGCTCTGGCTCGTTCCTTTCTCTCGCCGTTGGACTTCTTGCGTTTCTCGAACCTTCTGTCTCAGAACGACGCTAACCAACAGGTTCACCTGATTACAAAATGTCGTAAGAATTTGAACTGGCTTCGTAAGAAACGGTTCGGCTCCTTCACCATTGACCATAGCACCATCATCAACATCGCCAATGTAGAACTTAGCAACATAGAGAAAGATATCTTGTGTAGGGGCATTGATTACGGAGTTCCTCCTACTTCGCTGAAACCTGAAGTGACTTTAATGGAATTTGAACTACTTTACAATAAATTATCTGAATTCAGACCTTGTTCGGATACTCAAAAGTCACTTTGTGCTGCCAAGCTGAGATCGATAGCTGAAGAGCATGCCACACAACAACCAGACCGTAAATCTTTCTCTTTGTCTCGAGAGCACTTGAAAGCCCTCCGAGATCTCAGAGCACGGAAGGACATTATTATCACGAGACCGGACAAAGGTAGAGCCACTGTTATAATCACTAAAGAACAATACCACACGAAGATGGCTACTATCCTTGATGATCGGTCGAAGTTTGTTAAGTTAGGCCCTGTACAGATACACGACCGTACAATAGCTATAGAATCTGATATCATCAAGTACTTGCGGAACCTGCGGAATGCAGAGGAAATATCTAAATATGAGTACTTACGAATTAAACCGATTGGTTCAACACGGCCCAGACTTTATGGATTGCCGAAAATCCATAAGAAGGATTGTCCTCTTCGCCCAATACTTTCAATGTGTGGTTCACCTCAATATACAGTTTCGAAATGGTTGTGCGATATTATTACACCAGTAGCTAAGTACTATTGCAAACACAATGTAAAAGACACTTTCCAATTCATCGATATCCTGCGTGAGCAGCCAGTACCGTCTTGTTCCCACATGTGCTCCTTCGACGTTGTAAGCTTGTTCACCAATGTGCCCGTGATGGAGACAATTGACATTTGCGCTAATGCTCTGTACCACGATAAAGAGTACAGTAAACAGTTCGATTCTCCCTGGATGTCCGAAACTGCGTTCCGCAGACTAATGCAGATGATGACAACTGATGTTGAATTCTCTTTTGATGACACCATGTACCGCCAAATTGACGGGGTGGCCATGGGTTCACCATTGGGTCCAGTTCTGGCCAATGTGTTTGTCGGGTTTTATGAATCGAAGATTCCAAGTGCGATGTGGCCTAGCTTATATGTTAGATTCGTGGATGATTCGTTCACGCATTTCCGTAATCTGGAACAATCGAATGAGTTTCTTGGTATGCTCAACAACCTACATCCCGCTCTGAAATTTACATGTGAACATGAGCAGTCAAACCGTTTGTCTTTTCTCGATGTGTTAGTCGAGAAAACGGAGATGGGTGTTTCAACTTCAGTATATCGAAAACCAACGTTCACCGGGCAATACATTGTCTACGACTCCTATTGCTCGACTTTATACAAAACTAATCTCGTACGAAATTTGATCATGCGCGCTAGGCGGATTTGCTCGCCTGATAAGCTTCAGCAAGAGCTTTGTTTCCTGAAGAAGGTATTCGTTCAGAATGGATATCCTGTTCAGCTCCTCAGTAAGCAGTTTAGCGAACCTGATATTCAGGCTGCCGAGCCTGAGTTTGGACCTGACCCATGTCGTGTGTTTTTACGACTTCCATGGAAAGGTCAAATTTCGCTGGATGTGGCCCGCGCCGTGAGGACTGTTGTCAGACAAACCTATTTTGCCACAGCATTGACAACAGTCTTTACTACGGCCCGTGCGTTCACGGTGAAGAAGGATGTTCTTCCTACCCAACTGATTAGCCATGTAATCTATCATTTTGAATGTCGGCATTGTGATAGCCGATATGTAGGAAGAACCCTTCAGCACCTGAACGCACGCGTCAAACAACATGTACCATTGTACCTATTGTCAGATGGAGCCAAAGCCCAGCGACCTGGACGAGGCCGTCCCCGCAAACAGGTGCCAATTGCACAATTACAACAGAACCACACGGTGCCGGTTGAACGGACTACAAGTACACAGGTACGTGAGACTGAAGGAAATGGCCAAACACAGGTACGGAGACCAGTAACTAGGAGCATGACTCGTGCGCTGGTAATAGCATCTACAACCGGACATGGACTGGCAGCGAGCAGTAGCGTGGGATTGTCGTTGGGTGCAGAGGACGGGATGGAAGCGGAGGACGATGAGGAAGGTGAGAGCAGTGATGAAGAGAGTGAGTTGGACAACCAAGATGAAGATGACCGGACTGAAGGTGAGAGCACAACGAAAGGGTCAGCCATTAAGAAACACCTCTTGTCTAGTAGCCAATGCCGCTCAGTGTATGATGATTCATGCTTCACTGTTTTGTGTCGTGCTCGTAGGTTTCGTGAACTTAAGGTATTAGAAGCTGTTTTCATCCATAAACACAATCCTAATCTATGCATTCAGAAAGAAATGTCACAAAACTGAGACTCTTCACCTAGCATTCACACACGTATTCATTCGCATACACCTACACCTCACAGTTCCTCACTCTATCACATTCACCTGTTTCCACGCCTTCATTTCACTCACCTTTTGTAGTAGCTCACACCGTCAGAACACTCTCACATCTTTTCTTCTAATTTCTTTCGTCTTCTCTCCCACTTTAGTTTTTTTTCACACCTCACCTTGTATACTTCCCACTATCCGATAACCTATAAGTAGTTTGTTTCTCCGTATAGCCTCTATCGTGAGACGATTTTCCCTGATGATAGTCTCAAGAAAATCGATTAGGAACAACCATTTTAGATACATGTATTCTCATTCATCATTTTGTAATGTCCGCTTCACTTATACTATTAATCGCATTAATAATATTTCAATGGCCAGTATTTTAGAACCACTACTGTATCCTTAATGGAAGTATTGACCCTCAGGCAGCCTCCTCCTAATCTAGTCCTAACTTTTAAGATCTGATCAAGATGAAAGAACGTTGAGAAATGATACAAATAAGTTGGAGTGCAGAGCAGTGCAATTTGAGGAATGGCTGTCATCACCTCTTTCTTTTGCATAACATAAGAAACGGATTTTTTAGTAACAAATTCGGCGATAGTTATATGAAAGTTCGTTGTTCTCAATGTTCGAGCTTGCACCTTTCTCACTTTTCCGTAATAACATAAGGAATCCGCTGAACGGAAAAGTGGGAAAGGTGCAAGTTCGAACATTGAAAGCAACGAACTTTCATATAACTATTGCCGAATTTGTTACTAAAAAATCCGTTTCTTATGTTATGCAAAAGAACGAGGTGATGACAGCCATTCCTCAAATTGCACTGCTCTGCACTCCAACTTCTTTGTCCCTTCGTCCACGTGACCCGCTTGAAAATAGCAGTCAAATCTTGTTTGATACCCTTTGGATGAGGTATCGGTGGCAGATACCTAATCTTGCTACTCTGGAAATCAACAAAGTTTGGCCGGTGAGAAACTTTGGCTGATTTCGAAAAGATCGTTTAATAGTTGTTGTCCTCACGTGCAGCCATGGCTGATTTATGCATCATTTGCCTCGATGACAAACTTTGGCCTGCGGTGAACTTTGGCCTGCGGTTAACTTTGGCCTGCGGTTAACTTTGGCCAATTGGCCATGGCACCAAGCGGCGAAATTAAATCGCTAGCGAAAATGAGTTGATTTAGAGTACTTACCCTAAACTCGATAACAACTTTTCGAGCAACTGCACTGTCCAGCATTGTCTTGTACCACGGTATTAGAAGCTGTTGTGTGAGTATCCTTTGCCCAGGTGGATGACAGTTGAAAATATAGTCTTTGTTTTTCCCAGGAGGGCATGCCCAAAGGTTAACAGCGGCAAAGCCTCGCTTTGCTACATAGTCCTTATAGGCGATAAGCAGCCCATAATACACTTGAGTACGCAACTGCTTTGGCCGGAAGAAATGGACACTGTCCAGATACGAAAGGTATAAACGCCTACAATGAAAATACGCAAAGAACAGAGAGCGAGAAAACACCCAGTACACAATTTACCGCCATGGGCATGTGCCTACTCAGTCACTGTCCAGATACGGAAGGTATATACCTACAATAAAAATACGCAAAGAACAGAGAGCAAGTCTTGAAGAGATTTCACTCAGCAGTCAACGGTGTCATATGTAGTACATGCACTTGTACAGCAAACTAAACAAAGTCAAAGTCGAGAGAGAGTGAGAGAGAGAGAGAGAGAGAGAGAGAGAGAGAGAGAGAGAGAGAGAGAGAGAGAGAAAGAGAGAAAGAGAGAGACAGAGAGAGAGAGCGAGACACACAGAGACAGAGAGATGGAGACAGAGAGAAAGAGAGAGAGATAGGGTAAGGGATAGGGAGAGAGGGAGAGAGAGAGAGAGAGAGAGAGAGAGAGAGAGAGAGAGAGAGTGAGAGAGAGTGAGAGAGAGTGAGAGAGACAAAGAGACAGAGAGAGAGACAGAGGGAGACAGACAGAGAGAGAGAGAGAGAGAGAGAGAGAGACAGCGACAGAGAGATAGAGACAGAGAGAAAGAGAGAAAGAGAGGGAGAGAGAGGGAGAGGAAGAGGGGGAGGGAGAGGGAGAGAGAGAGAGAGATAGAGAGAGAGTGAGACAGACAGACAGACAGACAGACAGTGGGAGAGAGAGAGCAAAAGAGAGATAGCCCGCGTGCGATAGATAGATAGAGGGAGAGAAAGAGTGAGAGTGAGAGAGACAGAGAGACAGACAGTCAGTGGGAGAGACAGAGAGAGAGCAAGAGAGAGAGAGCCCGCGTGCGATAGATAGATAGATAGAGAGAGAGTGAGAGATAGAGAGACAGAGAGACAGCCAGACAGAGGGGGTGAGAGAGAGAGAGAGCAAGAGAGAGCCCGCGTGCTAGAGAGAGAGAGAGAGAGAGAGTTAGAGAGAGAGAGAGAGAGAGAGAGAGAGAGAGAGAGAGAGAGAGAGAGAGAGAGAGAGAGAGAGAGAGAGAGAGAGAGAGAGAGAGAGAGAGAGAGAAAGAGAGAGAGAGAGAGTGAGAGTGAGAGTGAGAGTGAGAGAGACAGAGAGACAGACAGACAGACAGACAGACAGACAGACAGACAGACAGACAGACAGACAGAGGCAGAGAGAGAGAGCGCGAGAGAGAGCCCGCATGCGATAGATAGATAGATAGATAGATAGAGAGAGAGAGAGAGAGAGAGAGAGAGAGAGAGGGGGGGGGAAGAGTAGGAGAAAGAGAGAGGGAGAGAAAGAGAGCAGGAGCACAAAATGGATATAGATCTTACCGCCTATTAGGCTCGGGACTGTCAGAAGCAAACTCATGCACAATCATGCCAAAGAAGCACACGTCCTTGCCATCAATTTCCACAAAAGCAAAGACAGACTTTGCTACATAAGGAAACTCCTCCGGGAAAGATGTACCACTTAGCTCCTCAAACCTGGCATTAATGGAAGAAACATACACATACACGCACATGTACACAGAAACACACACACACAGAGTTGAGTATAATGAAAAAGGCTGGTTTGTATGACAGATGTATGATGATTTGTGAAAAGTCTCCGCACTAACTGAGATCCATGTGAATAATCAATACTAGTACACAGCGATAGACAGGTACCCAGTATATTCCTACTAGCCACAAGGAAAACACCGAAAAACATACCAGAGATGATTCCTGCCCGCTTTCTTGAACTAACCTTAGATCTTTTTTTCTTGCTTGAGAATTATACTATGGTTGGCACATTCTTTGGTGCACTATTTGCTGATCAAACCTTATGGCGGCACAGAACCTTAATAGGTAGAATGTCATAAACAGCAAATTGAATAAACAAAGGCCACACCCTAGATTAATTCGGAGAGGGCGCTTACGACAATATCATTATGTCTAAATATGCGTGGAATAAATTGAAAAAAAACAACAGCAACAACAGCACCACTGCCACCAATAACAGACATTACTTACTTTTCTTTGGTGGCATCCTTGACCTTCACTGTCTGCTTGCTGCTGGAGAGCACACGGATGTGAACGTGGCCAGCTTCACGGTTAGTGTCAGCAGTTGTAATGTAAGCGTTGATTCTCTCCTCAAGGTATGTAGCCAGAGCATTGCGCGGCAGTGCTACAAACAACAAGAGAAAAAGTCATGAACAAATATTTAGGTTTTCTCCAGGTGAACAATAAGACCAGTATCAATGCCCAGATTTCGCCAGTGCCAGATAACCCAATAACCAACCGATTCGTCCTCCCTCTCCGCTCTCTCTCTCTCACTCTCTCTCTCACCCTCTCTCTCACTCTTTCTCTCTCTCTCACTCTCACTCTCACTCTCACTCTCTCTCTTTCTCTCACTCACTCACTCTCACTCTCTCCGTCTATCTCTCTATCTATCTATCTCTCTATTTCTCTCTCTCTCTCTCTCTCTCTCTCTCTCTCTCTCTCTCTGTATCTCTCTGTATCTCTCTGTATTTCTCTCTCTCTCACTCACTTTCACTCTCTTTCTCTCACTCACTCACTCTCACTCACTCTCACTCTCTTTCTCTCACTCACTCACTCTCTCTCACTCTCTCTCTCTCTCTCACTCACTTACTTACTCTCACTCACTCACTCACTCTCAGTCACTCAGATTTTGAGGCTGAAGACTCTCCAGGTGCAAGGCAAGTGGTTGGAGTGGACATCGGTGATGTGGCAGGACCTCTAGTGGAAATCCCTTTTGTACGGTGGTACTGGTAAGGATTTGAAATTTCTTCTTGCGTCAACCCTCGACGTGCTACCTTCTCCGACGAACCTACGCCGTTTGGGAAACACGGTAGTGGATCCGTACTGTAGTTTGTGCCGTGCCTGGGCCTGTACTATGCGTCACATGCTGGGCGCCTGTCGCGTAGCGCTGGACCAGGGACGCAAGAAACAAACACGTACAAAACAACAATCAGATACAGAATAGAGGCAGATCTGGACGCTACTGGCAAGTAAAGAACCAGCAATCTGCAAGTGTTGCATGTTGTACAGACGAAGCTACAGTCACGTGACACAAAAATTCTATCGTTTGCCTCTATTTACAGTCTACTCTAAAAGAACTAAGAGAACTTGAGGCAAGAAATACGAACAAAAATCTGGAAACACACAGTGGCCAATAGGAATATGCAAACTCACCTTACACACTAGGCAATGGAAACGACTTCCAATAATTTCAGCCATGCAGGTATTGCAGCGGTAGCCGATTACAATTTCATTGCACTGGCTTTGCAGCTCGATGAGCATGCACAGTGTAGCGTACTGCGCGTGCCGCAAAGTTGAAAACTCAAGATGCTTCTTACGACAGTAGGCAAGAAATGAATCCCGACTCTCCATTATATTGCCGCTTTGCAGCTCGTCCACATCCTCCTCCTTGGGCTCAAGGTCCCCAACCTTTTCCGAAGAAATCAGCGTGATGGTGAAGAACGCCTGGCCAAAGGGAACAAGAATAAAGCTAATGTAAGGAAATATTGGCAGCAACGAATACAACAAATCAGCGTAGGCGGTATTAGTCATGAAGTTGGTTGCTCCAACGAGGAGCACAAACGTCTTGCCGAACTTGGTACACTGTGTATTGAGCAGGCAGTGGTGCTTTCTTTCAGGTTTGGCGAGCGGAAGGTGCTACGTGCTCTTCGTGTGCTCCGGATGGCAATCGTGAGTCAGTCAAGTGTCAAATTCGGCAAGAAGCGTGTGCTTCTCGTTGGAGCAACCAACTTGAGTACCATTATGACACACCAATATCATAGTGTACAAATAAGTCACTTTCAAACATCGAATGTTACGTGCGGAAACTCATTTTAATATTCAGATACAAGGGCATACGTTTTCGATATCCACCTCGCATATTCAAAGGACTTATTAACCGAAAGCGTGTCGTAATTTGCAATCACCTGTGTTCAACAGATGAAGCTGTATGTGCTGATAGGCTTACAGTGTGTACGTCGCAAACTTGCTTCACCCAATGCCAGGCTTGCACTGTAAGTAGAGAGAGTATTGCTACAACCTCAACTGGGGGGCTGAAACGAACACAATTTCTCAGCAATCGAACGTTCTTGACTCTAACGAAGGAACGAACGAACAAATGTTCTTCATTCCTATAGCTATGCAGAAGACGTTACTTTAGATACGTCTGGAGCTCGCCAGGGTCCACACAGCTTTAATTTGGTGTTTGTGTGTTTGTGTCACGCCTGGCGCTATCCCGTATCTGTCCCGTGCCGTACCGTACCATCAAACACAGCTGGCCACATGCAGCTGGCCGCACTATTCAAATAGGGCTTTCAAACGCAAGATCATAACGTGAAGCAACTTGGAAGAATGGGTATGAATGCGAAATGTATGGAGGAATGCATGTAGGGCGATAGTGCGGGTTCGAATCCCAGGTAATGCCTGAAAAAAATAGGAGAATTGAAAACTTTATAACATCCCTATTATTTTTTTGCCGTCATCAAGGCGGTAGATGGTGTCGTATTACCCTCGACCGTACCTGTCCCGTACCTGTCCCGTACCTGTCCCGAACCTGTCCGGTACCGTACAATCAAAGACGGCTGGCCAAAATGCATATTCAAATAGGGCTTTCAAATACAAGATCATAACGTGAAGCAACTTGGAAGAATTAGTATGTATGCGAAGTGTATTGGGGGATGCATGCAGGGCGATAGTGCGGGTTCGAATCCCAGGTTATGTCTAAAAACAAAAAGTAGAAATTTATAAGAATTTATATCATTCCTGTGCTTTTTTTGTCTAAGTCATCAAGGCAAAAAAGCATAGCGTAGGGCCCTGAGCTTCCAAGCTCTCTCGTTGATAACTCATGCAAATCGTGAGAGTTCTGACAAGGACATGAATACCCCGCCAGGGAAGAAACCAACGCCATTGACATCACAACCTTCAGGGACCTTGCTTTGCTCTTCGTTGAGAGCAACATTGCCCCAGAAACGCTGTCGGATGGCTCCGTAATGTTGCACGCATGCCGCGCTATGCTGCCCCTCACTCGGGTAAGTAGGAAGTCGATGGTCCAAATATTTGTCTCTGGGAGACCATTGACACCAGGATTGCTCTCCGCATCTTTCCCACCATAACTGGTATAAACACTGTGTGTGGCCATCGAACTGCGCTTATACTCACACACTCCTTGTACCAACAGGAGTAGCATATCGGAACTGTTGTTCTCGCATTTTGCTGATTGTAGTAAAAAAATTGTTGAGCATATTGAGGAAAAAATTTCAGTTCTAATATTCGTAACCTCACAAATGTTCATTCTGCAAAGCTAAATTGACGAATATTTGAATAGTCGAGATACTCATTTCAGCCCTATTCTAAAGCATGTCTCATGCATGGCTTTCCCTTCCCAATGGTGCATGATTCTCCCACAATTGCGTATTTCGACCAAATTATTGATTACAAAATTTCCCACGTGGGCCATTCCAGGCAAAATGGCTAAATAAGGCTTTTGAAAAGAATATCATAATTTGTCATCTTGATTTTGATTGTGAAGGGCTGCACTAAAACTGATTTCTTGCTCATGATATTCAACTCCGAAGAAACAATCAAGTTAGATGTGTTTTGGGCAACATTACCAACGCAGGCCAAGACCAGCACGTCGATGGATAATTTTGTTGCTAAAATCTCTGCTCAATTATAGGTTTCATGTATATCCTGCTGGTTTGTCTCCTCCTTTGCCTTCTTTGCCTCTTATTTGTATTCTTTTATCTGTTTTACTGCTGTGGTTGGCTTTCACCCTTGTCTCAGTTTTATTGGCCGTCATCATGATGTGCCATGAGATAATGATATAAATACCGCCATCTCTGTCCTATCCCTTGTGCCTGCTCTTTAACATGTCATATCGTAAGAAAGGATTTGTGACGTAGGAACTGGTTGCAGGTTTTTGAGCTCTGGTCAAAGTCCCCCCTTGTTCCCCCCCAGCATGCCAGCCAGTCAGCCAAGCAGGCTGCCAGTAGCAGTTCCAGGTGTGAAGTCGTCTTCTCTTCGCCAAACTCCTGAGAGGTTGAGCAGAAAGTCTCCCGCGGCGGATCGCTCGCCTCCTGACGGCCTGCGACAGCAAATTGACAACACCTGTTATGACGGGAGCCAGGCGGAACAGGACGACACTGCGTCCATGCGCAGCACGTTAAACGAGATATTGCGGGAGCAGAAGGATATGAGTATGAGAGTAAACAGCATCTTTCAAGAAATCTCCCTGAAGCTAGAAAGTGTAATGGCGGAAAATCGCTCTTTGAGAGAGAAGCTGACGAAGTTTGAAGTGAGAGTGGAGGAGATGGAGAGGACTTTCCGTACTCGAGATGATGACCCTGCGTACCGTACCAGGAGTGCGGTGCAAAGCAATGCACCACGTGGAAACGCGTGGCAGACAGCTGGGAGCCACAGTGCAACGCAGCTTGCCGAGGTCATAGCAGAGGAGGTAGAGAGGGTGAAGAGGTCGGAAAACCTTATTCTCAGGGGCATCCCCGAAGCGGACAATGAGGACAGCGTAGCACTGTCATCCAGATGTGAGCAGCTCCTCCAGATTAGTGCTGACCAAATACTCTCTGCAGAGCGCATTGGTTCCGCCAGCAAAGCCGTACAGGGCAAGGCCAGGCCAGTGAGGCTACGCATGAAAAGCCACGAGGCCAAGTTGTCAGTGTACCGTAAACGTCTGGATTTGAAACTGAATGATCAAGATGTGTACGTGAACAACGACCTGACCAAGCAACAGCAGATTGCTAGACGACAGGCCCTGCCTAGGTATAAGGAACTCCGCCAAAAGGAGATCCGTTGCTCGCTACCGTATGGTGAGATTTTGAACCCAGATGGCACCCCATACAGTGCAACTGAAATCGATGAGCTGGCAACACAATAGGTTTCATCAGGGTGTCCAAGAAATCACCAGCAACACTCCCTCTCAGCTACTTCACCTCATCTCCGAGCAACAGATGTCGTCGCTGACCCAGCACCTGACATTTTAAGAAATCCTTGTAACTATCCATCCAGTCAAACAGTGCCTGATTGTCCGTCTTCACCCATCAAGAGCTTAACCATCGCCCACATCAACATCTGTAGCCTAAGAAATAAAACTCATGAAATCCATTGCATAATGTACAAGTACAGAATCGATGTGCTAGCAATCAGTGAAACATGCTTGGACTCTACTGTGATGAATTGCGATCTCGCTATACCAGCCTACACTCTCTATCGCCGGGACCGAGCTGATCGCAGAAAGGGTGGCGGCGTTGCCATGTATGTGCAGGAACAACTGAAATCCAGGCAACTTCAAGTCAACGACAGGCTAGAGACCATATTCGTTGGGTTGCACACCCATAGCCGAACGAATCCATTTCTATCCATCGGCTGCGTATACCGCGCTCCCGACAGCCATGTGGATTTCTGGGAGCAGCTCGACAATAGCGTGCAGATGGCCTCCGCGACATGTCCGGACATCCTCCTCCTCGGTGATTACAATGTCAACATGCTCTCTGTCCCACCTCACCCAAACGCCCGCTATGTACTAGGCCTCTGCGCTGACCACAGCTTACAAAACGTCATACTACAGCCCACCAGAGTTCCTAGTCAGTCATGCCTAGACCTTGCACTCATACCGACAACAATGACAACGGCTGCTCCGTCTTCCTCTCCCATGTCTCTTCATAGTACATTTGTTCACAGCGTCGATGGCCTGTCCGACCACCATCTTATTGGCCTCTCTGTCCGTGTTAGTAGAGCCAACTTTGAACAGCCACACGAGCAATTCTCTCGAAGACGCCAACCTAGCCTGGCTCACCTTGACCGTAGTGTAACGTCTGCAGCTCTCAAACACATCCTTGACCCCTCAGATGTATCCGGTGGTTATACTCTAAATGCAGCGGCAAGCCACTGGCAACAAAGTGTCATGACAGTACTAGATGATCTTGCACCATTCGTTACCCAGAAGCGCGCAGCTTACTCCAAACCCCGCCCCCAGCCCTGGGTCACCCCAGAGCTGAAACAGATGTTTCATCGACGAAGCTCAGCCCACCGCGCCTTAATAAAGCACCCCATGGATGACCGCCTCCGACAGCAGTATCGTGCAATACGTCGTCAAGGAACTTTACTAAACCGCAAACTGAAAAGTGTGTACTACAAAGATAAGTTCAGTGCCGCTACAGGAAATCCTAGACTCCAATGGGCAGTGCTGAATCAACTAACTGGAAGGAGAAAATCCCACCCCACACCGAAAGCCTCCCTCTCATCTTTGTCAGATACCCTAGGCAATATCGTCCATGATGAACACCGCGCTGCTCTTACGACCCCAGACACTCCGGCGGACGACTGTTTAGACAACTGCCTTCTCGAATTCCAACCCGTTACAACAGCAGCAGTAGCGAAGATTCTCGAACGATTGAATACCACGAAAGCATCTGGATCAGACGGCATACCAGCTTACATCTTGAAACACCATGCCGCCGAGCTGGCCAATTCCTTAACTTCCATCTTCAACCAGTCATTGTCTAGCGGAAAGGTACCGTCAGCCTACAAACTAGCGTCTATGTGTCCAGTGTTTAAGAAAGGCGACCCCTACGACAGTTCCAACTATCGCCCAGTCTCGCTACTGCCCATTATCTCCAAAGTCTTGGAATCACTAGTGCTCCAGCAGCTTCACGACCATCTGGACATCACACCCGGAGCAATTCCAAATGAACAGTTTGCATACAGGCGGAACCACAGTACTGAGGACCTTTTAACACTTGCCATCAACAACTGGCAGAGAAGCATGGATACCGGAGACTATACGGCCGTACTGCTGCTCGATATGAGCAAAGCCTTTGACCGCGTCCACCATCAAACGCTAATAGATGACCTTCACAATCTGAAGATCCGTGGAAATGCTCTTGAGTGGTTCAAGTCGTATCTGTCTCACCGACAGCAACGCGTAGAAGTGAACGGAACCTCAAGTGACTGTAGAACCTGCACTAGGGGCGTTCCCCAGGGTTCCGTCCTAGGCCCTACCCTCTTCAGCATCTACACTCGACTTGTCCCCACTCTGCCATTGCGTTCCCAATGCCTTCTTTATGCAGACGACACCACCCTGTATGCCTCTGGAAAGTGTCCACGAATTCTCATGTCTTACTTAGAAGACGATTTTTCAGTGGTTAAGCAGCACCTCACAGATCGCGGCCTGCTCCTGAACTCCAGCAAGAGCCAAGTACTACTGATCCACAGCAGACGCTCACATCCCCCACCTAACCTGAGCATTGTCTGTGGTTCGACTGTTATTGCCCCGTCTGACGAAGTTAAGTATCTAGGACTGACTCTCGATTCAACTTTAAGTTTCAGTGCCCACGTTAACTCCCTCAGAGAAGACATCGGAAAGAAACTAGGTGCTTTTCGACGTGGAAGGAGGAACCTTGCTGTCCAGGCCAGAAGGCAGTTCTACTTGTCAGTAGTCCAGAGCAAGCTCGAGTACGCCAGCACTGCCTATGTCCACTGCCTCGCTGACAATGTGAGAGATCAGCTGCTACGCATAAGTAAGAGAGCCCTTAGATGCATATTTGAGCATGACACATTCACGCGGACATCATACTTGCTTGAGCGATACCACATAATTAGCTTAGACAAAAGATATCATACTAAGTCCATATTCTTCGTGTTCCGTTGCATCCACAATATCTGCAGTTCACTCCTCTCTGACATGTTCTCCCTTCGCCGTGACTGCGCTCACACAGACAGAGTAACCCGCGGCCAAGTCAATTATTCCCTTTCCTTACCCATTGTGCAAGCCCAAGCTGGATACAGATCTATTTCATTCCTTGGTGCTGACCGCTTTAATACGCTTCCCGAATCCCTTCGCACAAATCATATCCCCAATTCATTTCGCCAGGAACTTAACAATCTCATTCATCTTGGGCACCCTGTAAGAAGACCTCAGGGTCTGTTGGGAATGCCCAAGTAAAATAATAAAATACAATACAAAAAAAAATCGTACAGGAGTATTTCCGTCCGTCTGGAAATCTGCTGTTATCGTCCCGATCTATAAGAAAGGCCAACGCTCTCAGGCTGGCAACTACAGACCAATCTCTCTCCTTCCCGCTGTGTCCAAGGTCTGTGAACGTATTTTCTTTGAGTCTCTGTACTGCCACGTCACCCCAGCGCTTTCACCATCTCAATCCCGTTTCTGCCGTGGAGACTCCACAACTTTCCAACTAACACGTCTAGTACAAGACATCTACACCCAGCGGAACCTCAGGCGGCATGTTGGCATCGTGTTCTTTGACCTAGCGAAAGCTTTCGACACCGTCTGGCATCGTGGTCTGCTTGCACAGCTAGAGTCCGTCTTCTTGGTACACGGTCCAGCCCTGCAATGGCTCTCATCCTATCTTTCCTGCCGCCACCAGGCTGTCAGAGTATCTACCTCCCTATCAGACCCATTACTAGTCGTGTCTGGGGTACCCCAGGGGTCCATACTTGGGCCGCTCCTATTTCTACTGTACGTTAATGACTTGCCAGCCCTTGTACCAAATGTAAGTCTTTTTGCTGACGACACTGCTCTGATGTGCTCCGACAGCTCGGCAGACAACCTCACGGCCTCCATGCAGTCCGGGGTCAACGCTACAGTAACATGGATGGAAACCTGGAAACTGAAGCCTAACCTCGCCAAAACCGAGGCCATGTTCTTCTCTCCCTCGCCCCCCACTCAACTTCTGTATTTTCCTGGTCTAAATAGTACACCTATTAAAGTTGTTAACGAGCACAAGCACCTGGGCGTTATTCTCGACCGCCAACTCTCCTGGTCTCCACAAGTCCAGTCTGTGTGCAAGCGTGCGAGTGCGTCCTTAGGTATGCTACAACCCCACTGCCAACACTTGAATGATAACTGCAGAAAATTGTTCTTTAAGTCGTACATTTTGCCTATATTTGACTATTGCGATATAGCTTGGGGCGGGTTGTCTCAGACTTTACTCCACAGACTGGAGGTACATCAACGCTTGCTTCTGAAAATTCTGTTTCGAAAAGACCAAACATTTGCCTCCCTTTGTCTTTATAAACTTGCTTCCACGCACCCTCTTCTTGCCCGACATCAGCAGCATCTTTGTATCCTTGTGCAAAAAATCTTCCTAGCCCAAGTCCCGAAACATATTGCCAAGTACAACTGGTTTGTTACCACTAGACCAACACGCAATGCCTTATCACTGCCCCGAGCTAGTTCCTCTCTGTTTTTGAAATCCCCTTTCTTCTCAGCATACTCCCTTTGGTCTAACCTGCCTACTAGCATTAAGACATGCCAGGATATCAGGAAATTCACAGTCCAGCTTTCCACACTGTCTCATCCGAAGTGATCCCATGTATTATTAATGTGCCTCAATTTCTTTTTCTCTCCCTATCTCCTTTCCCTCTCTGACAGCATCTTTCTTTTTTTTCCCCTTTTAGCTTGCCGTGGTTGGCTATCACCTGACCTCTCATGTTTGTTGGCAGTCTTCGGACGGGCCAGGAGATGTTGAATAAATAAATAAATAAATAAAAATACAAAATACAAAATAGATACAAATTCAAAACATGCATTTGCAATCAAACCAGTCGTCGCACTCCACGAGACACGGGTATACGCAACGCAAAGAAAGAATGAAACCATGGACCTACATTTTTATCCTTCTCCAACCGGGTCAGGACACGCGTAGTGAACTCTTTTCTCTTCCGTGCCGGTGCTGGCTTGCTCTTCTTCTTTCGGCCTTACTGCGGCTGTGAGCATCCCTTCTTGCAATTCTTCTGCTTGACATCATAGCAATACAGGCACACAACAACAGACCACGGTCATCATAGCAATACAGGCACACAACAACAGATCACGGTCATCATACCCCTCACACACCTAGCCAATAACAAAAACCATCCACATGGATCACTGCATTCTCAATCAAATATTGTCTATTTTTCTTTTCTTTTCCTTTTCACTTATCCCGTTATCAGCCCTCTTAAGGGTTGTGTATATCACTGTTGAGGCATCCGATGATAAGAAAAAATATATTACTACTAGTCGTTGACAAGTCACGGTTCTACGGCTTCAGGAAGGCATTGGCTAATGAAATAGAGCTCTCACTACTTGGCGGAGGATTGGCATACGCCAAGCTTTAAGCTAGTGTATGGTTTCTCTTGTTCCCACACTGAGAACACCTAAGGTATCTTCCCAGTTCCAGAACAGCGTAGCACCCCTTGTTATGTTATTTACAAGGCAATATTTCAATGGCCAATGTATTAAAATCACTACTGTATCCTTAATGGAAGTATTGACCCTCAGGCAGCCTCCTCCTAATCTAGTCCTAACCTTTAGGATCTGATCAAGATGAAAGACCGTTGAGTAATAATACAAAGGCGTTGGAGTGCAGAGCATTGCAATTTGAGGAAAGGCTGTCATCACCTCTTTCTTTTGCATAACATAAGAAACAGATTTTTTAGTAACAAATTCGGCGATACTTATATGAAAGTTCGTTGCACTCAATGTTCGAGCTTGCACCTTTCTCACTTTTCCCTAATAACATAATGAATCCGCTGAACGGAAAAGTGGGAAAGGTTCAAGTTCGAACATTGAGAGCAACGAACTTTCTTATAATTATTGCCGAATTTGTCACCTTCATCCCATGCACTCCATCATCTCAGCGGCATTGAAAAAAGACAAATTGCCAACAACCATAAGACGAACAGCGGCCGGTGCCCAAATGCCATCCAACCAGTGGTAAAATGTTTGAGATGGAGTTGAATTCGAGAAAGAGAGATGTAAACCATCAGTCCTGCTCTACACAGAAGATAATGCATACCTCGGCCTCAGCTGCGATCTTCTCCGCTTTTTCCTCCTGGGCGATCTTCTCAAACACTTTAGACCAGTAATCACCCTCAAAGTATGGCATACCCGGTCGGTACGCTGACTTGATCTTGAAGTGTAGACTGGTGAATATCCTGAAAGATCAAAAAAGTGAGAAAGGATAAACAACATTAGATTGCCAGTATAACAATAGGGATCAAACGGCTACGGTTTTCACCTTAACGGTTAACTGCTACGCTAACAGTCGATTTATCGGAGTACAACCTATAAGCTAGAGCAGTACGGCGTGTAGCTAGTTTGAACAGTATAGTACAATATCCTTGTTTGAAATGTACCGTGCGGAATTACTACTAATCCATACAAATGTCTGCATGCTCTTTCACATTATTTCACAGATCAGAAGCATTAGAAAGATGTCATGAAGTTGATTCAAATTGTCATGAAGTTGATTCAAATTGTAACGGAAGGTACTATGTAGTGTACATTTATACATGTGTGCGTTGGATACCCTTTCGTTACACTGGGATAATCTGTATGTACTCCCATGTTGTTTGATACCCTTTGGATGAGGTATCGGTGGCAGGTAACTACTCTTGCTACTCTGTAAATCAACAAATTTTGGCCGGTGAGAAACTTTGGCCGATTTAGAAAAGATCGTTTAATAGTTGTTGCCCTCACGTGCAGCCATGGCTGAATTATGCATCATTTGCCTCGATGACAAATTTTGGCCTGCGGTTAACTTTGGCCAATTGGCACCAAGCGGCGGAATCAGCGAAATAAAATTGCCAGCGAAAATGAGTTGATTTAGAGCACTTACGCGAAACTTGATAACAACTTTTCGAGCAACTGCACTGTCCAGCATTGTCTTGTACCACGGTATTAGAAGCTGTTGTGTGAGTATCCTTTGCCCAGGTGGATGACAGTTGAAAATATAGTCTTCGTTTTCCCAGGAGGGCATGCCCAAAGTTTAACAGCGACAAAGCCTCGCTTTGCTACATAGTCCTTATAGGCGATAAGCAGCTCATAATACACTTGAGTACGCAACTGCTTTGGCCGGAAGAAGTGGACACTGTCCAGATAGGAAAGGTATACACGCCTACAATAAAAATACGCAGAGAACAGAGAGCAAGCCTTTAAGAGATTTCACACAGCAGTCAACGGTGTTACATGTAGTACATGCACTTGTACAGCAAACTAAACAAAGTCAAAGACGAAAGAGGGAAAGAGAGAGAGAGAGAGAGAGAGAGAGAGAGAGAGAGAGAGAGAAAGAGAGAGAGAGACAGAGAGAGACAGAGAGAGAGAGAGAGACAGAGAGGGAGAGAGAGAGGAACAGAGAGAGAGAGAGAGAGAGAGACAGAGAGAGAGACAGAGAGAAAGAGAGAAAGAGAGAGAGAGGTAGAGGGAGAGGGAGAGGGAGAGAGAGAGAGTGACAGTGAGGAAGACAGGGAGACAGAGAGAGAAAGAGAAAGAGAGAGAAAGAGAAAGAGAGAGAGAGAGAGAGAGAGAGAGAGAGAGAAAGAGAGAGAGATAGAGCGAGAGAGAGAGCCCGCGTGCGATAGATAGATAGAGAGAGACAGAAAGAGAGAGTGAGAGAGTGAGAGTGAGAGAGACAGAGAGAAAGATAGACAGACAGACAGACAGAGAGAGAGCCCCTCGTGCGATAGAGAGAGATAGAGAGAGAAAGAGAGAGTGATAGAGAGAGAGAGAGTGAGAGTAAAAGTGAGAGTGAGAGAGACAGAGAGACAGGGAGACAGACAGTCAGACAGACATAGGGAGAGAGAGCGACAGAGAGAGCCCGCGTGCGATAGAGAGAGAGAGAGAGAGAGAGAGAGAGAGAGAGTGATAGTGAGAGTGAGAGAGACAGAGAGAAGGAGAAAGAGAAAAGGAGAAAGAGAGAGAAGGAGAAAGAGAGAGAGAAAAAGAGCAGGAGCACAAGATGGATATAGATCTTACCGCCTATTAGGCTCGGGACAGTCAGAATCAAACTCATGCACGATCATGCCAAAGAAGCACACGTCCTTGCCATCAATTTCCACAAAAGCAAAGACAGACTCTGCTACATAAGGAAACTCCTCCGGGAAAGATGTAGCACTTAGCTCCTCAAACCTGGCATTAATGGAAGAAACATACACATATACGCACATGTACACAGAAACACAAACACACACACAGAGTTGAGTATAATGAAAAAGGCTGGTTTGTATGACAGATGTATGATGATTTGTGAAAACTCTTCGCACTAACAGAGGTCCATGTGAATAAGCAATACTAGTACACAGCGATAGACAGGTACCCAGTATATTCCTACTAGCCACAAGGAAAACACCGAAAAACATACCAGACATTCCTGCCCGTTTTCTTGAACTACCCTTAGATCTTTTATTCTTGCTTGAGATTACAGTACAGTCAACTTCGCTTATAACGAAACTACTTGACGAAATCGAACGGAACCTCCGCAGTCTTGAAGCACTCGAACAAGACGTAGAACACGCGTTATTTATTCCTATGATCACAGCAAAGCTCCCACAGGCTGTCATGGTGCAGCTCGAGCTTGCAAGGGGCAGCGAAAGCGGGACTGTCGCATCCTTACGCAAGGCCCTTGGCATCTTGGTACGTGTCAAGGAAACTAGTGAACGCCAATGTTACGACGCGAACAAAGGACATCAACAGCATCCTGCGCCATCCCATGTCATTTCAACTGGTGTATCCCTCTTGCAACATCATGAGAAATGTTTCTACTGTTTAGGGGCACACTTAAGCGATGAATGCGGCCAGTACCGAGATTTAGATGTACGCAAAGCTCACTCGAAACTCAATGATCGCTGCTCCATATGTTTCAGATCGGATAAAATCGCACTTGACTGCAAACAGGCGAGACCGTGCTTCCACTGTAAACTGTCTACGCGTCATAGAAGCTTGTGCGATAAGAAGTTAGGCGGTGCCTCGGTAGTTCATTCGGAGTAGAAGCGGCGGAATCAGCGAAATGAAATTGCCAGCGAAAATGAGTTGATTTAGAGCACTTACGCGAAACTTGATAACAACTTTTCGAGCAACTGCACTGTCCAGCATTGTCTTGTACCACGGTATTAGAAGCTGTTGTGTGAGTATCCTTTGCCCAGGTGGATAACAGTTGCAAATATAGTCTTCGTTTTTCCCAGGAGGGCATGCCCAAAGGTTAACAGCGACAAAGCCTCGCTTTGCTACATAGTTCTTATAGGCGATAAGCAGCTCATAATACACTTGAGTACGCAACTGCTTTGGCCGGAAGAAATGGACAATGTCCAGATAGAGAGAAGAGAGAGAGAGAGAGAGAGAGAGAGAGAGAGAGAGAGAGAGAGAGAGAGAGAGAGAGAGAGAGGGAGGGAGAGAGAGAGAGAAAGAGAGAGAGAGAGAGAGACAGACAGACAGAGAGAGACAGACAGACAGACAGACAGACAGAGGAGAGAGAGAGAGCGAGAGAGAGAGCCCGCGTGCGATAGAGAGAGAGAGAGAGAGAGAGAAGTAGAAAGAGAGAGAGAAAGAGAGCAGGAGCACAAGATGTATATAGATCTTACCACCTATCAGGCTCGGAACAGTCAGAATCAAACTCATGCACGATCATGCCAAAGAAGCACACGTCCTTGCCATCAATTTCCACAAAAGCAAAGACAGACTTTGCTACATAAGGACACTCCTCCGGGAAAGATGTAGCACTTAGCTTCTCAAACCTGGCATCAATGGAAGAAACATACACATACACGCACATGTACACAGAAACACACACACAGAGTTGAGTATAATGAAAAAGGCTGGCTTGTATGACAGATGTATGATGATTTGTGAAAACTCTCCGCACTAAGAGAGGTCCATATGAATAAGCAATACTAGTACACAGCGATAGACAGGTGGTACCCAGTATATTCCTACTAGCCACAAGGAAAACACTGAAAAACATACCAGAGATTCCTGCCCGTTTTCTTGAAGTACCTTTAGATCTTTTTTTCTTGCTTGAGAATACAGTCGGTATACTATGGTTGGCACATTCTTTGGTGCACTATTTGCTGATCAAACCTTATGACGGCACAGAACCGTGATAGGTAGAATGTCATATACAGCAAATTGAATAAACAAAAGCCACACCTTAGATTGATTTCGAGAGGGCTCTTACGACAATATAATTATGTCTAAATATGCGAACAAACGGCGAGGAGACAACAATTTGATAACCGCAATCAGTAATACAAGCTGGATCGACATTTGTGTACACTGTATTCATGTATTGTAAAACTGTGGAGACAATGTGCAATAAAACGATGAAAAATGTGAAGAAATTGTGTAGAGAAAGAAAGGGATTCAAACAAGTTTTCGTACAACACTCATCAGGAATCGTCGTTGTACTAAAGGACACTGAAACAAAAATTGAACTATTATAGAAAATCTAAGTTAGAGAAATAACACTAAGAGCAACAACAGTTAATTTACAAGTGTGAATCTAAATATGCGTGGAATATATTGAAAAAAAACCAACAACAGCACCAGATCACCACTGCCACCAACAACAGACATTACTTACTTTTCTTTGGTGGCATCTTTGACCTTCATTGTCTGCTTGGTGCTGGAGAGCACACGGATGTGAACGTGGCCAGCTTCACGGTTAGTGTCAGCAGTTGTAAGGTAAGCGTTGATTCTCTCCTGAAGGTATGTAGCCAGAGCATTGCGCGGCAGTGCTACAAACAACAAGAGAAAAAGTCATGAACAAATATTTAGGTTTTCTTCAGGTGAACAATAAGACCAGTATCAATGCCCAGATTTCGCACATTCCAGATAACCCAATAACCAACCCAGTCGTACTCCCTCTCCGCTCTCTCTCTCTCTCACTCTCTCTCTCACCTTCTCTCTCACTCACTCTCTCTCTCTCTGTCACTCTCACTTTCTCTCTCACTATCTCTCACTCACTCTCACTCTCTCTCTCTCACTAACTCTTTCACTCACTCACTCTCACTCTCTCCGTCTTTCTTTCTCTCTATCTATCTCTATCTATCTCTCTATCTCTCTCTCTATCTCTCTCTATCTCTCTGCATCTCTCTGTATTTCTCTGTATTTCTCTCTCTCTCTCACTCTCACTATCTCTCACTATCTCTCACTCTCTCTCCCTCTCTCTCTCTCTCTCTCTCTCTCTCTCTCTCTCTCTCTCTCTCTCTCTCTCTCTCTCTCCCTCCCTCCCTCCCTCTCTCTCTCTCTCTCTCTCTCTCTCTCTCTCTCTCTCTCTCTCTCTCTCTCTCTCTCTATCTATCTCTCTCTCTCTCTCTCTCTCTCTCTCTCTCTCTCTCTCTCTCTCTCTCTCTCTCTCTCTCTCTCTCTCTCTCTCTCTCTCTCTCTCTCTCTCTCTCGCGTGTGCTTCTCGTTGGAGCAACCAACTGATTGTAGTAAAAATTTGTGTCGAGCATATTGGGAAAAAAATTCAGTTCTAATATTCGTTACCTCACAAATGTTCATTCTGCAAAGCTAAATTAATGAATATTTGAATAGTCGAGATACTCGTTTCAGCCCTATCCTAAAGCATGTTTCATGCACGGCTTTCCCTTCCCAATGGTGCATGATTCTCCCACAAATGCGTATTTCGACCAAATTATTGATTTCAAAATTTCCCATGAGGGCCATTGTGGGTAAAATGGCTAAATAAGGCTTTTGAGAACAATGTCATAGCTTGATTTTGATTGTGAAGGGCTGCACTAAAACTGATTTCTTGCTCATGATATTCAACTCCGAAGAAACAATCAAGTTAGAAACAAATCTAAAACATGCATTTGCAATCAAACCAGTCGTCGCACTCCACGAGACACAGGTATATTCAGCGCAAAGAAAGTATGAGACCATGGACCTACATGTTTAGCCTTCTCCGGCTTAGTGAGGACACGCGCAGTGAAATCTTTTCTCTACCGTGCCGGTGCCGGCTAGCTCTTCTTCTTTCGGCCGTTTTTTTGTTTTGTTGTTTATCGAACTCGTCCTGCAACGCTTTGGCGAGGTCGTCGAATGTTGCCCCTGTGTTGCTGAGAGTGGGCACGAGTTGCTGGATGTCGTCTCCTCCCAGGTACTGGAGTAGCCCACGCTGTTGGTCGTCATCGCTAATTTTGGACGCAGCAAGATAAAGTTTGAAACTCCATGTCCAGGCGGGCCAGCGCATGGCGGCATCGTAGAGGGAGACATATATTGGAAAAGGTCCAGGGGGCGGAATGGCGGGTGGTCGGTCACGCGCGGGAAACGGCACATGCTAAAAGCATAACAAATCACGATGTACTACTACTACTACATGCATCATGAATGTCTGGAGTGGCCAAGGAATGCCACAGCGCGTAGGTACACGTGAACACTACAGGTGCCTTCATTGGCTTCAAAGCTTTAATCACCGCCGACCATGTTGCTCCATCGGGTGATAATGGCCGCGTTTCTG
Source organism: Sycon ciliatum (assembly GCF_964019385.1). NCBI lineage: Eukaryota > Metazoa > Porifera > Calcarea > Leucosolenida > Sycettidae > Sycon > Sycon ciliatum. The sequence goes on from NC_088643.1 coordinate 1,510,786, forward strand.
ATGGCACTTAGCACACTTGTCATAATCCTAGCATAAGGAGGCACAAACACGTACAAAACACAAACACGTACAAAACAACAATCAGATACAGAATGGAGGCAGATCTGGACACTACTGGCGAGTAGAGAACCTGCAATCTGCAGGTGTTGCATGTTGTACAGAAGAAGCTACAGTCATGTGGATTAAAAATTCTGTCGTGTACCTCTATGTACAGTCTACTCTAGAAGAACTAAGAGAACTTGAGACAACAAATACAAACAAAATCTGGAAACACACAGTGGCCAATATGAATATGCAAACTTACGTCACACACTGGGCAATGGAAACGACTTCCAATAATTTCAGCCATGCAGGTATTGCAGCGGTAGCCGATTACATTGACTGGCTTTGCAGCTCGATGAGCATGCACAGTGTAGCGTACTGCGCGTGCCGCAAAGTTGTAAACTCGAGATGATTCTTACGAAAGTACGCAAGAATTGAATCCCGACTCTCCATCACATTGCCGCTTTGCTGCTCGGCCACATCCTCCTGCATGGGTTTAAGGTTGGCAACCTTTTCTGAAGAAATCAGCGTGATGGTGAAGAATGCCTGGCCAAAAGGAACAAGAATAAAGGTAATGTAAGGAAAATTTGGCAGCAACGAATACAAGAAATCAGCGTAGGCGATAATACCAGCAACACCCAAGGAGCTAGTAAGGCCGTCATCACACTACATTCTCTGGCTTCCCCTTACGTCTGCGTCCACAGTGAAAAATCCAAAACGGGTAGTCGTGTCATCAAACAGGCACAGTTCTTGACCAGTACACGCGGTCATGTTTTGGAGAAATTTGAAGATTCCCACGTACAAGGTCGCTTTTAAACAGACTGTGGGAGATACACCCTTTTATACAAAAAAGTGGCCCACTCCCGCTGGCTACCACGTCTACGTTTCCCGTTTCTTCTGCTCCCGCTTTCACTCCGTACATGGATCATCATGACAACCGACCAAAACTTTATGTGGATGTAGACACAGCACTTTGTACCGTAGTGTGATGACAGCGTAACAGCTGGGGCATAAACTAAGATACTAGTAGAAGGTTCAACAAGAAATGGTTTCACTGAAAGAGTAACACCCAAAGGCAATAATTTTACAAACTAGTACCATTATGAACTTAGAAGTTGCGACTTCGGCGGTACTAGTGATGAAATTGGTTGCTCCAACGAGGAGCACAAACTTCTTGCCGAACTTGACACACTGTGTATTGAGCAGGCAGTGGTGCTTTCTTTCAGGTTTGCCGAGCGGAAGGTGCTACGTGCTTCTCGTGTGCTCCGGATGGCAATCGTGAGTCACTCAAGTGTCTAGGTCGGCAAGAAGCGTGTGCTCCTCGTTGGAGCAACCAACTTTAGTACCATTATGACACACCAATATACTCTACAAAAAATAAGTCACTTTCAAACATCGAATGTTACGTGCGGAAACTCATTTTAATATTCAGATTCAAGGGCATACGTTTTCGATAGCCACCTCGCATAATCAAAGGACGACAGAAAACGTGTCGTAATTTGCAATCACCTGTGTCCCACAGATGAAGCTCTATGTGCTGATGGGCTTACAGTGTGTACGTCGCAAACTTGCCTCACTTATTCCAGGCTTGCCCTGTAAGTAGAGAGAGTATTGCTACAACCTAAACTGTAGGACTGAAATGAACACAATTTCTCAGCAATCGAACATTCTTGACTCTAACGAACGAACGAACGAACGAACGAACAAATGTTCTTGATTGATAATTCATGCAAATCGTCAGAGTTCTGACAAGGGCATGAATACCCCGCCTCATCATACAGGCAAAAAAGTATACTTCAGGGAGGAAACCAACGCCATTGACATAAAACCTTCAGCGACCTTGCTTCGCTCTCCGTTGGAAGCAACATCGCCCCAGAAACGCTGTCAGATGGCTCCGTAAGGTTGCACGCTGATTGTAATAAAACATTTGTGTCGAGCATATTGGGAAAAAAATTTCAGTTCTAATATTCGTTACCTCACAAATGTTCATTCTGCAAAGCTAAATTAACGAATATTTGAATAGTCGAGATTTCAGCCCTATCCTAAAGCATGTCTCATGCACGGCTTTCCTTTCCCAACGGTGCATGATTTTCCCACAATTGCGTATTTTGACCAAATTATTGATTATACAATTTCCCATGTGGGCCATTTGTGGGTAAAATGGCTAAATAAGGCTTTTGAGAAGAATATCATAACTTGTCAGCTTGATTTTGATTGTGAAGGGCTGCACTAAAACTGATTTCTTGCTCATGATATTCAACTCCGAAGAAACAATCAAGTTAGAAACAAATCTAAAACATGCATTTGAAATCAAACCAGTCGTCGCACACCACGAGACACAGGTATACGCAATGCAAAGAAAGAATGAAACCATGGACCTACACTTTTATCCTTCTCCAGCCGGGTCAGGACACGCGCAGCGAAATCTTTTCTCTTCCGTGCCGATGCCGGCTTGCTCTTCTTCTTTCGGCCGTGCTGCGGCTGGGAGCATCCCTTCTTGCCATTCTTCTGCTTGACATCATAGCAATACAGGCACACAACAACAGATCACGGTCATCATACCCCTCACACACCTGGCCAATAAAAAAATCCCTCCACATTAATCACTGCATTCTCAATCAAATATTGTCTAGTTTTCCTTTCTTTTCCTTTTCACTTATCTCGTTATCAGCCCACTTAATAGTTGTGTATATCACTGTTGAGGCATCCTATGGTAAGAAAAATAAATACTACTACTAGTCGTTGACAAGTGACGCTCTACGGCTTCAGGAAGGCATTGGCTTATGAAATAAAGCTCTCACTACTTGGCGGGGGATTGGCATACGGCAAGCTTTAAGCGAGTGTATGGTTTGTCTTCTTCCCACACTGAGAACACCTAAGGTATCTTCCCAGTTCCAGAGCAGCGTAGCGCCCCTTGCTATGTTATTTACAAGGTAATATTTCAATGGCCAATATTTTAGAATCACTACTGTATCCTTAATGATAGCTTGCATACCGTCCTACCGGTAGGACTTGTGGTCCTACCGGTAGGACTTGTGGTCCTACCGGTAGGACCCAAGAAATCGAGCTGCAAAAGTGCTTTTGGTTGAGAAATTTTTGAAACAATTTTTGAGATGAGGTCTTTGTCAGGCAAAGTAATGGCGCAAAATGCAAGATTATGTCTAGTGCACTGCGTATGCGCAATTTTATCGATTGTCAAAATGGCCGCACATAATCCTGTCGGTGCGCTAGCAACTCTGTCCAAAGTGAATTTTGACCATGGCACATCAATTGTGGTGAGGTCCTAATGTTTTTATCAGCTTGCCAAGGCCGTGGAATGCATAATACCATACTCCGTTTCCATGGTTACCATGGGTTGTTACCATGGAATTTCGTAGTATGCCTTGTGCGATCACGTCTAAAATTTGTGGATTCCTTCATTAGCCCCTTAGCAACAGTTTAGGGTCAACTTTTAGGTCAATGTTAGAACAGAGGCCATGCAGCATGTCTGTGTATGATGGTCCTACCGGTAGGTCCTACCGGTAGGACCGAGGTCTATGCAAGCTATCATTAATGGAAGTATTGATCCTCAGGCATTCTCCTCCTAATCTAGTCCTAACCTTTAAGATTTGATCAAGATGAAAGAACGTTGAGTAATAATACAAAGAAGTTGCAGTGCAGAGCAGTGCAATTTGAGGAATAGCTGTCATCACATTGTTGTTTTGCATAACATAAGAAACGGATTTTTTAGTAACAAATTCGGCGATAATTATATGAAAGTTCGTTGCTCTCAATGTTCGAGCTTGCACCTTACCCACTTTTCTGTAATAACATAATGAGTCCGCTGAACGGAAAAGTGGGAAAGGTGCAAGTTCGAACATTGAGAGCAACGAACTTTCTTATAACTATCGCCGAATTTGTCACCTTCATCCCATGCACTCCATCATCTCAGCGGCATTGAAAAAAGACAAATTGCCAACAACCATAAGACGAACAGCGGCTGGTGCCCAAATGCCATCCAACCGGTGGTAAAATGTTTGATATGGAGTTGAATTCGAGAGAGAGATGTGAACCATCAGTCCTGCTCTACACAGAAGATAATGCATACCTCGGCCTCAGCTGCGATCTTCTCCGCTTTTTCCTCCTGGGCGATCTTCTCAAACACTTTAGGCCAGTAATCACCCTCAAAGTATGACATACCGGTCGGTACGCTGACTTGATCTTGAAGTGTGGACTGGTGAATATCCTGAAAGATCAAAAAAGTGAGAAAGGATAAACAACATTAGATTGCCAGTATAACAATAGGGATCAAACGGCTACGGTTTTCACCTTAATGGTTAACTGCTACGCTAACAGTCGATTTATCGGAGTACAACCTATAAGCTAGAGCAGTACGGCGTGTAGCTAGTTTGAACAGTATAGTACAATATCCTTGTTTGAAATGTACCGTGCGAAATTACTACTAATACATGCAAATGTCTGCATGCTCATTCACATAGATTCACAGACCAGAAGCACACTTGTCATAATCCTAGCATAAGGAGGCACAAACACGTACAAAACACAAACACGTACAAAACAACAATCAGATACAGAATGGAGGCAGATCTGGACACTACTGGTGAGTAAAGAACCTGCAATCTGCAGGTGTTGCATGTTGTACAGAAGAAGCTACAGTCATGTGGATTAAAAATTCTGTCGTGTACCTCTATGTACAGTCTACTCTAGAAGAACTAAGAGAACTTGAGACAACAAATACAAACAAAATCTGGAAACACACAGTGGCCAATATGAATATGCAAACTTACGTCACACACTGGGCAATGGAAACGACTTCCAATAATTTCAGCCATGCAGGTATTGCAGCGGTAGCCGATTACATTGACTGGCTTTGCAGCTCGACGAGCATGCACAGTGTAGCGTACTGCGCGTGCCGCAAAGTTGTAAACTCGAGATGATTCTTACGAAAGTACGCAAGAATTGAATCCCGACTCTCCATCACATGGCCGCTTTGCTGCTCGGCCACATCCTCCGGCATGGGTTTAAGGTTGGCAACCTTTTCTGAAGAAATCAGCGTGATGGTGAAGAATGCCTGGCCAAAAGGAACAAGAATAAAGGTAATGTAAGGAAAATTTGGCAGCAACGAATACAAGAAATCAGCGTAGGCGATAATACCAGCAACACCCAAGGAGCTAGTAAGGCCGTCATCACACTTCATTCTCTGGCTTCCCCTTACGTCTGCGTCCACAGTGAAAAATCCAAAACGGGTAGTCGTGTCATCAAACAGGCACAGTTCTTGACCAGTACACGCGGTCATGTTTTGGAGAAATTTGAAGATTCCCACGTACAAGGTCGCTTTTAAACAGACTGTGGGAGATACACCCCTTTATACAAAAAAAGTGGCCCACTCCCGCTGGCTACCACGTCTACGTTTCCCGTTTCTTCTGCTCCCGCTTTCACTCCGTACATGGATCATCATGACAACCGACCAAAACTTTATGTGGATGTAGACACAGCGCTTTGTACCGTAGTGTGATGACAGCGTAACAGCTGGGGCATAAACTAAGATACTAGTAGAAGGTTCAACAAGAAATGGTTTCACTGAAAGAGTAACACCCGAAGGCAATAATTTTACAAACTAGTACCATTATGAACTTAGAAGTTGCGACTTCGGCGGTACTAGTGATGAAATTGGTTGCTCCAACGAGGAGCACAAACTTCTTGCCGAACTTGACACACTGTGTATTGAGCAGGCAGTGGTGCTTTCTTTCAGGTTTGCCGAGCGGAAGGTGCTACGTGCTTCTCGTGTGCTCCGGATGGCAATCGTGAGTCACTCAAGTGTCTAGGTCGGCAAGAAGCGTGTGCTCCTCGTTGGAGCAACCAACTTTAGTACCATTATGACACACCAATATACTCTACAAAAAATAAGTCACTTTCAAACATCGAATGTTACGTGCGGAAATTCATTTTAATATTCAGATACAAGGGCATACGTTTTCGATAGCCACCTCGCATAATCAAAGGACGACAGAAAACGTGTCGTAATTTGCAATCACCTGTGTCCCACAGATGAAGCTCTATGTGCTGATGGGCTTACAGTGTGTACGTCGCAAACTTGCCTCACTTATTCCAGGCTTGCCCTGTAAGTAGAGAGAGTATTGCTACAACCTAAACTGTAGGACTGAAACGAACACAATTTCTCAACATTCTTGACTCTAACGAACGAACGAACGAACGAACAAATGTTCTTGATTGATAATTCATGCAAATCGTCAGAGTTCTGACAAGGGCATGAATACCCCGCCTCATCATACAGGCAAAAAAGTATACTTCAGGGAGGAAACCAACGCCATTGACATAAAAACCTTCAGCGACCTTGCTTCCCTCTCCGTTGAGAGCAACATCGCCCCAGAAACGCTGTCAGATGGCTCCGTAAGGTTGCACGCTGATTGTAATAAAACATTTGTGTCGAGCATATTGGGAAAAATATTTCAGTTCAAATATTCGTTACCTCACAAATGTTCATTCTGCAAAGCTAAATTAACGAATATTTGAATAGTCGAGATACTCATTTCAGCCCTATCCTAAAGCATGTCTCATGCACGGCTTTCCTTTCCCAACGGTGCATGATTTTCCCACAATTGCGTATTTTGACCAAATTATTGATTATACAATTTCCCATGTGGGCCATTTGTGGGTAAAATGGCTAAATAAGGCTTTTGAGAAGAATATCATAACTTGTCAGCTTGATTTTGATTGTGAAGGGCTGCACTAAAACTGATTTCTTGCTCATGATATTCAACTCCGAAGAAACAATCAAGTTAGAAACAAATCTAAAACATGCATTTGAAATCAAACCAGTCGTCGCACACCACGAGACACAGGTATACGCAATGCAAAGAAAGAATGAAACCATGGACCTACACTTTTATCCTTCTCCAGCCGGGTCAGGACACGCGCAGCGAAATCTTTTCTCTTCCGTGCCGGTGCCGGCTTGCTCTTCTTCTTTCGGCCGTGCTGCGGCTGGCAGCATCCCTTCTTGCCATTCTTCTGCTTGACATCATAGCAATACAGGCACACAACAACAGATCACGGTCATCATACCCCTCACACACCTGGCCAATAAAAAAATCCATCCACATTAATCACTGCATTCTCAATCAAATATTGTCTAGTTTTCCTTTCTTTTCCTTTTCACTTATCTCGTTATCAGCCCACTTAATAGTTGTGTATATCACTGTTGAGGCATCCTATGGTAAGAAAAATAAATACTACTACTAGTCGTTGACAAGTGACGCTCTACGGCTTCAGGAAGGCATTGGCTTATGAAATAAAGCTCTCACTACTTGGCGGGGGATTGGCATACGGCAAGCTTTAAGCGAGTGTATGGTTTGTCTTCTTCCCACACTGAGAACACCTAAGGTATCTTCCCAGTTCCAGAGCAGCGTAGCGCCCCTTGCTATGTTATTTACAAGGTAATATTTCAATGGCCAATATTTTAGAATCACTACTGTATCCTTAATGGAAGTATTGATCCTCAGGCATTCTCCTCCTAATCTAGTCCTAACCTTTTTAAGATTTGATCAAGATGAAAGAACGTTGAGTAATAATACAAAGAAGTTGCAGTGCAGAGCAGTGCAATTTGAGGAATGGCTGTCATCACATTGTTTTTTTTGCATAACATAAGAAACGGATTTTTTAGTAACAAATTCGGCGATAATTATATGAAAGTTCGTTGCTCTCAATGTTCGAGCTTGCACCTTTCCCACTTTTCTGTAATAACATAATGAGTCCGCTGAACGGAAAAGTGGGAAAGGTGCAAGTTCGAACATTGAGAGCAACGAACTTTCTTATAACTATCGCCGAATTTGTCACCTTCATCCCATGCACTCCATCATCTCAGCGGCATTGAAAAAAGACAAATTGCCAACAACCATAAGACGAACAGCGGCTGGTGCCCAAATGCCATCCAACCGGTGGTAAAATGTTTGATATGGAGTTGAATTCGAGAGAGAGATGTGAACCATCAGTCCTGCTCTACACAGAAGATAATGCATACCTCGGCCTCAGCTGCGATCTTCTCCGCTTTTTCCTCCTGGGCGATCTTCTCAAACACTTTAGGCCAGTAATCACCCTCAAAGTATGACATACCGGTCGGTACGCTGACTTGATCTTGAAGTGTGGACTGGTGAATATCCTGAAAGATCAAAAAAGTGAGAAAGGATAAACAACATTAGATTGCCAGTATAACAATAGGGATCAAACGGCTACGGTTTTCACCTTAATGGTTAACTGCTACGCTAACAGTCGATTTATCGGAGTACAACCTATAAGCTAGAGCAGTACGGCGTGTAGCTAGTTTGAACAGTATAGTACAATATCCTTGTTTGAAATGTACTGTGCGAAATTACTACTAATACATGCAAATGTCTGCATGCTCATTCACATAGATTCACAGACCAGAAGCACACTTGTCATAATCCTAGCATAAGGAGGCACAAACACGTACAAAACACAAACACGTACAAAACAACAATCAGATACAGAATGGAGGCAGATCTGGACACTACTGGTGAGTAAAGAACCTGCAATCTGCAGGTGTTGCATGTTGTACAGAAGAAGCTACAGTCATGTGGATTAAAAATTCTGTCGTGTACCTCTATGTACAGTCTACTCTAGAAGAACTAAGAGAACTTGAGACAACAAATACAAACAAAATCTGGAAACACACAGTGGCCAATATGAATATGCAAACTTACGTCACACACTGGGCAATGGAAACGACTTCCAATAATTTCAGCCATGCAGGTATTGCAGCGGTAGCCGATTACATTGACTGGCTTTGCAGCTCGACGAGCATGCACAGTGTAGCGTACTGCGCGTGCCGCAAAGTTGTAAACTCGAGATGATTCTTACGAAAGTACGCAAGAATTGAATCCCGACTCTCCATCACATTGCCGCTTTGCTGCTCGGCCACATCCTCCGGCATGGGTTTAAGGTTGGCAACCTTTTCTGAAGAAATCAGCGTGATGGTGAAGAATGCCTGGCCAAAAGGAACAAGAATAAAGGTACTTTTTTGTTTTTTGTTGCTAATAAAGGTAATGTAAGGAAAATTTGGCAGCAACGAATACAAGAAATCAGCGTAGGCGATAATACCAGCAACACCCAAGGAGCTAGTAAGGCCGTCATCACACTTCATTCTCTGGCTTCCCCTTACGTCTGCGTCCACAGTGAAAAATCCAAAACGGGTAGTCGTGTCATCAAACAGGCACAGTTCTTGACCAGTACACGCGGTCATGTTTTGGAGAAATTTGAAGATTCCCACGTACAAGGTCGCTTTTAAACAGACTGTGGGAGATACACCCTTTTATATAAAAAAAAGGGGCCCACTCCCGCTGGCTACCACGTCTACGTTTCCCGTTTCTTCTGCTCCCGCTTTCACTCCGTACATGGATCATCATGACAACCGACCAAAACTTTATGTGGATGTAGACACAGCGCTTTGTACCGTAGTGTGATGACAGCGTAACAGCTGGGGCATAAACTAAGATACTAGTAGAAGGTTCAACAAGAAATGGTTTCACTGAAAGAGTAACACCCAAAGGCAATAATTTTACAAACTAGTACCATTATGAACTTAGAAGTTGCGACTTCGGCGGTACTAGTGATGAAATTGGTTGCTCCAACGAGGAGCACAAACTTCTTGCCGAACTTGACACACTGTGTATTGAGCAGGCAGTGGTGCTTTCTTTCAGGTTTGCCGAGCGGAAGGTGCTACGTGCTTCTCGTGTGCTCCGGATGGCAATCCTGAGTCACTCAAGTGTCTAGGTCGGCAAGAAGCGTGTGCTCCTCGTTGGAGCAACCAACTTTAGTACCATTATGACACACCAATATACTCTACAAAAAATAAGTCACTTTCAAACATCGAATGTTACGTGCGGAAACTCATTTTAATATTCAGATACAAGGGCATACGTTTTCGATAGCCACCTCGCATAATCAAAGGACGACAGAAAACGTGTCGTAATTTGCAATCACCTGTGTCCCACAGATGAAGCTCTATGTGCTGATGGGCTTACAGTGTGTACGTCGCAAACTTGCCTCACTTATTCCAGGCTTGCCCTGTAAGTAGAGAGAGTATTGCTACAACCTAAACTGTAGGACTGAAACGAACACAATTTCTCAACATTCTTGACTCTAACGAACGAACGAACGAACGAACAAATGTTCTTGATTGATAATTCATGCAAATCGTCAGAGTTCTGACAAGGGCATGAATACCCCGCCTCATCATACAGGCAAAAAAGTATACTTCAGGGAGGAAACCAACGCCATTGACATAAAAACCTTCAGCGACCTTGCTTCGCTCTCCGTTGAGAGCAACATCGCCCCAGAAACGCTGTCAGATGGCTCCGTAAGGTTGCACGCTGATTGTAATAAAACATTTGTGTCGAGCATATTGGGAAAAAAATTTCAGTTCTAATATTCGTTACCTCACAAATGTTCATTCTGCAAAGCTAAATTAACGAATATTTGAATAGTCGAGATACTCATTTCAGCCCTATCCTAAAGCATGTCTCATGCACGGCTTTCCTTTCCCAACGGTGCATGATTTTCCCACAATTGCGTATTTTGACCAAATTATTGATTATACAATTTCCCATGTGGGCCATTTGTGGGTAAAATGGCTAAATAAGGCTTTTGAGAAGAATATCATAACTTGTCAGCTTGATTTTGATTGTGAAGGGCTGCACTAAAACTGATTTCTTGCTCATGATATTCAACTCTGAAGAAACAATCAAGTTAGAAACAAATCTAAAACATGCATTTGAAAACAAACCAGTCGTCGCACACCACGAGACACAGGTATACGCAATGCAAAGAAAGAATGAAACCATGGACCTACACTTTTATCCTTCTCCAGCCGGGTCAGGACACGCGCAGCGAAATCTTTTCTCTTCCGTGCCGGTGCCGGCTTGCTCTTCTTCTTTCGGCCGTGCCGCGGCTGGGAGCATCCCTTCTTGCCCTTCTTCTGCTTGACATCATAGCAATACAGGCACACAACAACAGATCACGGTCATCATACCCCTCACACACCTGGCCAATAAACAAATCCATCCACATGGATCACTGCATTCTCAATCAAATATTGTCTAGTTTTCCTTTCTTTTCCTTTTCACTTATCTCGTTATCAGCCCACTTAATAGTTGTGTATATCACTGTTGAGGCATCCTATGGTAAGAAAAATAAATACTACTACTAGTCGTTGACAAGTGACGCTCTACGGCTTCAGGAAGGCATTGGCTTATGAAATAAAGCTCTCACTACTTGGCGGGGGATTGGCATACGCCAAGCTTTAAGCGAGTGTATGGTTTGTCTTCTTCCCACACTGAGAACACCTAAGGTATCTTCCCAGTTCCAGAGCAGCGTAGCGCCCCTTGCTATGTTATTTACAAGGTATTATTTCAATGGCCAATATTTTAGAATCACTACTGTATCCTTAATGGAAGTATTGATCCTCAGGCATTCTCCTCCTAATCTAGTCCTAACCTTTAAGATTTGATCAAGATGAAAGAACGTTGAGTAATAATACAAAGAAGTTGCAGTGCAGAGCAGTGCAATTTGAGGAATGGCTGTCATCACATTGTTGTTTTGCATAACATAAGAAACGGATTTTTTAGTAACAAATTCGGCGATAATTATATGAAAGTTCGTTGCTCTCAATGTTCGAGCTTGCACCTTTCCCACTTTTCTGTAATAACATAATGAGTCCGATGAACGGAAAAGTGGGAAAGGTGCAAGTTCGAACATTGAGAGCAACGAACTTTCTTATAACTATCGCCGAATTTGTCACCTTCATCCCATGCACTCCATCATCTCAGCGGCATTGAAAAAAGACAAATTGCCAACAACCATAAGACGAACAGCGGCTGGTGCCCAAATGCCATCCAACCGGTGGTAAAATGTTTGATATGGAGTTGAATTCGAGAGAGAGATGTGAACCATCAGTCCTGCTCTACACAGAAGATAATGCATACCTCGGCCTCAGCTGCGATCTTCTCCGCTTTTTCCTCCTGGGCGATCTTCTCAAACACTTTAGGCCAGTAATCACCCTCAAAGTATGGCATACCGGTCGGTACGCTGACTTGATCTTGAAGTGTGGACTGGTGAATATCCTGAAAGATCAAAAAAGTGAGAAAGGATAAACAACATTAGATTGCCAGTATAACAATAGGGATCAAACGGCTACGGTTTTCACCTTAACGGTTAACTGCTACGCTAACAGTCGATTTATCGGAGTACAACCTATAAGCTAGAGCAGTACGGCGTGTAGCTAGTTTGAACAGTATAGTACAATATCCTTGTTTGAAATGTACCGTGCGGAATTACTACTAATACATGCAAATGTCTGCATGCTCATTCACATAGATTCACAGGCCAGAAGCATTAAAAGTGTCATGAAGTTGATTCAAATTGTAACGGATGGTACTAGGTAGTGTGCATTTATGCATGTGTGCGTACACCATAGGTTGGAAAACTGCCAAATTTGGAAAAATGCGTGCTTCGAAAACTCGAAAAGTACCAGCGTAACCGTTACACAAACTGTTAACTGATATCTTTTCACAACCGGTTCTAAACCGGTTAATCGAACTAAAGTATATCCTCACAAAGAACATGCACAACTGTCATAAATTCAATATGTAGATCACTGACGCTACACTGGGATCTTCTGTATGTACTCCCATGTTGTTTGATACCCTTTGGATGAGGTATCGGTGGCAGATAACTACTCTCGCTACTCTGGAAATCAACAAATTTTGGACGGTGAGAAACTTTGGCCGATTTAGAAAAGATGGTTTAATAATTGTTGCCCTCACGGGCAGCCATGGGTGGATTATGCATCATTTGCCTCGATGACAAACTTTGGCCTGCGGTTAACTTTGGCCAATTGGCACCAAGCGGCGGAATCAGCGAAATTAAATGGCCAGCGAAAACGAGGTGATTTAGAGCACTTACGCGAAACTTGATAACAGCTTTTCGAGCAACTGCACTCTCCAGCATTGTCTTGTACCACTCTATTAGACGCTCTTGTGTGAGTATCCTTTGCCCAGGTGGATGACAGTTGAAAATATAGTCTTGGTTTTTATCAGGAGGGTATGCCCAAAGGTTAACAGCGACAAAGCCTCGCTTTGCGACATAGTCCTGATAAGCGATAAGCAGCTCATGATACACTTGAGTACGCAACTGCTTTGGCCGGAAGAAATGGACACTGTCCAGATACGAAAGGTATACATGCCTACAAAAAAATACGCAGAGAACAGAGAGCAAGTCTTGAAGAGATTTCACTCAGCAGTCATCAGTGTTACATGTAGTACATGCACTTGTACAGCAAACTAAACAAAGTCAAAGACGAGAGAGAGAGAGAGAGAGAGAGAGAGAGAAGGAGAAAGAGAGAGAGAAAGAGAGCAGGAGCACAAGATGGATATAGATCTTACCGCCTATTAGGCTCGGGACAGTCAGAATCAAACTCATGCACGATCATGCCAAAGAAGCACACGTCCTGGCCATCAATTTCCACAAAAGCAAAGACAGACTTTGCTACATAAGGAAACTCCTCCGGGAAAGATGTAGCACTTAGCTCCTCAAACCTGGCATTAATGGAAGAAACATACACATACACGCACATGTACACAGAAACACACACACAGAGTTGAGTATAATGAAAAACGTTGGTTTGTATGACAGATGTATGATGATTTGTGAAAACTCTCCGCACTAACAGAGGTCCATGTGAATAAGCAATACTAGTACACAGCGATAGACAGGTACCCAGTATATTCCTACTAGCCACAAGGAAAACACCGGAAAACATACCAGAGATTCCTGCCCGTTTTCTTGAAGTACCCTTAGATCTTTTTTTCTTGCTTGAGAATACAGTAGGTATACTATGTTTTGCACATTCTTTGGTGCACTATTTGCTGTTCAAACCTTATGACGGCACAGAACCTTAATAGGTAGAATGTCATCTTTAGCAAATTGAATAAACAAAAGTCACACACTAGATTGATTCGGAGAGTGCTCTTACGACAATATATGCCTAAATATGCGTGGAAAAAATTGAAAAAACAACAACAACAGCACCAGCACCACCACTGCCACCAACAAAAGACATTACTTACTTTTCTTTGGTTGCATCCTTGACCTTCACTGTCTGCTTTCTGCTGGAGAGCACACGGATGTGAACGTGGCCAGCTTCACGGTTCGTATCAGCAGTTTTAAGGTTAGCGTTGATTCTCTCCTCAAGGTATGTAGCCAGAGCATTGCGCGGCAGTGCTACAAACAACAAGAGAAAAAGTCATGAACAAATATTTAGGTTTTCTCCAGGTGAACAATAAGACCAGTATCAATGCCCAGATTTCGCCAATGCCAGATAACCCAATAACTAACCCAGTCGTCCCCCTCTCCGCTCTCTCTCTCTCTCTCTCGCTCTCTCTCTCTCTCTCACCCTCTCTCTCACCCACTCTAACTCTCTCTCTCTCTCACTCACTCACTCACTCACTCCCGCTCACTCACTCACTCACTCACTCTCAGTCACTCAGATTTTGAGGTTGAAGACTCTTCAGGTGCAAGGCAAGTGGTTGGAGTGGACATCGGTGATGTGGCAGGACCTCTCGTGGAAATCCCTTTTGTACGGTGGTACTGGTAAGGATTTGAAATTTATTCTTGCGTCAACCCTCGACGTTCAACCTTCTTCGACGAACCTACGCCGTTTGTGAAACACAGTAGTGGATGCGTACTGTAGTTTGTGCCGTGCCTGGGCCTGTACTATGCGTCACGTGCTTGGCGCTTGTCGCGTAGCGCTAGACCAGGGACGTTACACCTGAAGGCACGACAACGTACTCGGGGTCAAAACTGGAGTTTTTGCGTTTTTCGTCGCGAAAGAATTCGTTTGCACCCACCAGACGTCTGTGGGTCGGTTTTATGGGTCAAATCGCGATACATCCCAATCACAATGATACCTAAAGTTTGTGTTCATCCGCATAACGGGATAAAAGTCTCTGATGCTGCAGTGCAGGCCGAAAATGAAAAATGCGCTTCCTGAAATTTCCACAAAATGGATTTATCTCGTTTTCAATTAGAGCCCTTCGCATGTTCTTCAGGCGTCAGTGGCCCAGCCTCCCTGCCCATCCGACTCGCCACACCCAACAACGCAACTGAACTAGAGATTCTACATGAAAAGGAGGAGGAAAAAGAGAAGAAGATTGCTGCTGAGGCCGAGGTATGTATTTCCCTAGCTGTGTTGCACTTACAACCGTAAGACCAGATATAGTTCTGTACTGTACGAGTCGTAGAATTGTATTCTGGATGGAGTTGACAACCCGGGTGGCAGGTCATTTATTTTTCGGTTGAGGTAGGTGTGCGTGGTTTAACGTCGCAGACTCTCTTCGGAGGACTCTGAAAGTGGTTGCGTTTTCTAATGGCACAATAAAGTATGGACTCGGATGGAGAGCCAAGGGTAAATTTATAGTATAGAAAAAAGGATCAAGAAACTAAAAGTTACGCTATAATGTCCACTAACACCACAAGTTAAGAGTGGAGAGCGCTTGCTTGAGAGTTGAACCCGGGTTCTAAATCCACCATTCCCACCCGGTTCGCAAGGCTGGGCGGAGTTGTGAGCAGGCTTTCACTTCACCTTTTTTATTTTATTTCTGCTTTTCATCTCATTAAAAAATGTCTGCACATATTTCACTCACAAAGCAACTGTTCAGTACATGGGGTAGTGGTCTACCAGAGCAATCACACTCACCACCGTAGTGGTTTTCCAGAAATGAGTAGAAGCAAAAAGAACCACACTCGAAGCCACCTTATTCCTTTACCTGCAACACTTTTCTTCAACTTGTGTCCAGTCTCCCCTTTCCAAGGCAACTTCAAGGGTGGGTTTCTGCAATGTGTCTCTTCGCAACTGGTAGTAAGGAATTTTGCACCTGACTGGCAGTACCCCCAGGTTCTTCAAAAAGACAGGAGCAGCAAGTGCCTTCTTACACAGTAATACCGCAATTACGTTATCATTGCCATCAGCAATCGGCGTGGTCAAGGTTCAAGATGCTCGCGCCTATCTGTTACCTGCCTGAAACCCAGTGGTAATATTGTTACCCTGGCGCTAACTTGATCACTGGGGAAACCCAGTCAATTTCGGACCGCTCTTTTATCCCACCTGAAAATTTACTGACTAACGTTGCTCACTGATCAAATTATTCCTTTATTCTTTTTTTATTACTGATCAAATAATTATTATAATCTTTCCTCTGCTGTTGTAAACCTACTCTATTTTCTTTTTTTCTTTTAATCTTTTCCTTTTTCCTTATATTTGTGTGCCAGTAGCCGATCTCATGTAATAAGGCAACACTGCCTGTTTGTTCTTCGAGAAATAAACCAATCCAATCTAATCCAGCTTATGGCGTATGGTTTGCAAAGGAATTTGTCGGCTTCTGATCAAATAACCCTATTCTAACCCGAACTCTAATCCTGACCATAGTTACCTTCAGCAGTGAACTTGTTGACAGGCTCAGTCTTGTTGTTCTTTGTCAGGCACTCCTTGCACTCATAGCTGAAATGCAAACAGGTAAGCACAGAGAGGTGTGCAGTCAGATTTGTTAATACCCACCCACACTCACACATTGTGTACAATTATGATAAGGACAGAGCACACAACAATGGCACTCAATTCACACATCCCAAACCAACGCATCCACTTACCCTCTTTTCCAGATGGAGGGATGGAATCCAACACAAACTTTGTGCATACGCCGTGCACAAATCGAACAAACCACAAAGGGTTCAGGGTCTTTGACGTTATTTTTCCTCTCCTGAAACTTCGCTTTCAATACGTCCCTGAAAATAGAAGCGAGAAAACAAACATGGAAGGAAAACATTAGTATCAAAAATATACTAAAATATTATGTATATCCCGAACTAGTGTGGATTAAGTTAGGGCATGCACTACGTTAGCAGAGAGTTAGGAACAGTAAGACAAATACGTACCCTTCAGATCCCACATTGACTGACTTGTTGACTTCACTGAAGCACTTCTTGCAATAGTGCACCGTCGCCTCCTTGCCCTTGTACACATAGCAGACCGCATCTCGAGGAATAATGCAGGAGTTGCACGCACAATACAGCACTTGAGGTGTGTAAAACCTCTGTAGATCAACAGGAACAAGGACAGAATGACAAAAAAAAGGCAAAGTTATAGCATAACAAAGCACACATACCAGCATCATGGCCAGCAATCGAGGACATCTGAGAGTTGTAATTTTTGTACTCCTCCGAGGTGTGATTTTTGGCATTCTGGGCCAAGCACAGGGAAGCCATCGGCAAAAAAACTGCAAAAAATGGTTGTTGTTTGATCCTTTAGTGTAATCTTTGTTTCTAGTCGAAGCTGGTTGCTGTTTGGAGCAGAAACGCTGAAATTGACTATTTTCTGCATGTACTCATACATGTACTCATGTACTCAGGCATGCAGTCTCACTCGTATTATAGCTCTTTCAAAAAGTCCTGGAATGGATGCTGCTCTGCGCCCCTTGGTGAACCTTTCCTGCGCTCGTGGAGCAGCTGAAAAGGACCACTGGTATGTCTGGTTCCTGGTTTGAAAGTGGAGAGTCGACTTTTGTGCCTTGAAAAAGGAGTAGAGAGCGATAAAGGTACGTCTGTGGCTTATTTTTGAGTGCTCCTCGTACATTTTTGATCGTGATAGAAATTCTCAGACCAAAGTCAGACCAAAGTCAGCGCGATGATGGCTGTACAGTTTTCTTGTGGATTTTTTAGTTGTTTCATCTCGTATCTATGTCAGTATTGTGATGGTGAAGTGGACAGGGTGATTTTCTCCCTCTAGGCTTCGTTCGGCCGACTTTGCTTCGTCCTCGTTGAAAAGTGATCCTGAAAAAAAGGTCGAATCGCAAAATTATGTTGATTTTCAATGTACGTGGTGACATGCGATTGCTGGCTATGAGTTCCAACCTTATAGCATATCTAGAGTATAGAATGTGATAGCACATCCACGCATCAGTGAAATAGTACTTACCGACTTGCCACAACAAAATCCAATATTCTGCATGGGCTCATCGATGATCTTTTCGAAGAACTCATGTAGCTGCATCGGAACAACAAAGTCAGAAACAAGGGGATTCTGGGTTAACCAATGCACACTTAGCTATTTTTGACCAAACAGCCAACTTTTGGGTACGAACTATGATGATTATTGGTGAGAAACCTCAATATTAAACTAGCTGGGTTTTGGGGTATCTCCGGCATCATAAGTACAATTGAGTTCAATGAAATCCAACGTGAAGTGGAAAACTTGCGCCAAGGATCAGTTCTGATTGTATTACTGGGCTAGAACATGTATACAATCATGCTAGAACATATATTATACAATCTAGTACATGTATACAATCATGCTAGCATATGTGTAGAATCATGCTAGTACATATGTACAATCATGCTAGAACATGACTTTGTGTACATGTCAATCCGCATCCGTATGCCTTCCAGGGCAGCAACTCCCAGACTGAGCATAGAACGCCAATGCGCGATCAAGATTGGAACAGAGAGAGCTGGACGTTGAGTTTGCGAAATATGCATTATAGGGCAAATTTCACCAGGCACAACTGTACTTAGTGAATCAGTCTGTATTTGAAGCATAAGAAGATGAACAGCACAAATTCTGGTTCTGGGAAGGACAACAGAACTCACTTGAGTAGCTTGCTTATAAATTTTTGTGATCTTCTTATTGTACAACCATGCGTTCTCCACAATCTTGTAGCCATCCGCAATGAATTCCCATGGATCGGTGTATTCAAGACTGCAAAGCTTCTGTCTCAAAGTTGACAAATCCATTGGCTCCTTCACGATTTCCAGATAGTCCTGAAGGGTAAAGATGTGACAGCACAAACGTCAAACGTCAACACCTATACATGTACATGCATACACACAGTACATAGCCAATCCAGTACCAGCGGACATCAACAAAGCAGCACACTGCAAGCAGTGAAAAGCTAAATCAGTGACTGTGTCCCGTGACTCATTCACTTACCGGACAGTTCAAAAGAATCGTATCGACAGGTTGTAGAAAAGGTTTGCGATCATCATGATCGCACAATTGATCGACAATTGGAACAAACGTATCCCGCACAATCTCCGCAGACATTTCGACTGAACAAAGCACAACAGCAAAACAAGAATCATTAGCAAGTATCCAGTAATACACTTTTCAGGCCGTTTGGCAATACCATGTTTCGTGACTTGACACGCGATTTGCGACAAGAAAATGCCAGTCGAGTAAAGTCGCAAGGTACCTGTCCCAGAAGTTGAAGAGAGTTCAGCTTTTGCGACGTGCGTCATACACAAACGGAGTACAGATTCTACTCGGAATGCTCATTCAGTGCACATGCATAGTGCATACACTGCATCAGGATGTCGCACAAACCTTAAAACGATTGTGAATCGTGTGTCGCGGTCGCAGCTCGTTGCAGGTGTCGCAAGTCGCATGTCGCGTAGCAAAAGTTGTATTGTGAATCGGCCTTAAAGGGGAAGTTCACCCTGAAATGAAGATTTCACAACCTGTAGCGAATAATGCACTGAATCCAATGGTAAAGGTACAGGTCCCATGTTGATCCAAGTAGCCGTTTCCGAGATATACTAGCTTGAAGTTTGTACTAAATTTGGTGACATGGTGATGACGTCATTAACTTGCCCAGACTTGGCCGGACTTATGACGTCAGAAAGATAGACTTTGTATGGGAGTGGATGGTGAAAATTCAGTATTTTGGTTCTCCATTGACATTGTCCCAAAGAAGCCGGATCTTTTTCAAACTTCGGTATGGGACATACATGTATAACACACTACTGGTATCCCGACTTGAAAAAATTCTAGTATGAAAATAATTGTTGCAGAGAAACAAGAATGAAATTGGTTTTCCTCATCTACTCCTACACAAAGTCTGTCTCTCCGACGTCATAAATCCGGCCTAGTCCTTCCAAGTCAATGACGTCATCATGATGTCACCAAATTTAGTGAAAACTTCAAGCAGGTATAACTCGGGAACGGCTCCTTGGATCAACATGGGACCGTCACCATTGGAATCATTGGAATCAGTGAATTTTTCGCTACAAGTTGTAAAGTTTTCATCATAGGGGAACTTCCCCTTTAAGGCCACCATAATGCTCAGCAAGCAGTGATCACTTTTCTGGAGCAGTGTCGTTTGCTGAATGAAGCACGTGGCCACATCATGTGGGTAAAGATAGTGAAGTTCAATAGAAGTACAAGCAACAAACCTGGAGCAACTAGAAGTGACGTGCTACTGTAAAGAAACATGCCAAACATTTAGTATGCTTCTACTGCAGGTAGCTTCAATGTTTTTCAAGCAGAATATGACAATTTAAAAATAGATTTTAACTGAGACTTTATTTTCTTAGATCTACTCCCAGCCAGTCCCAGAAAGATGAGTAGACTCTTTAATGAAGCACTGCGCAATAAAAAATAGAGGAACAAATGACCCGGCTACAGTTGCTTCTTTTTTCCATTTCTTGAAAGCCTTAGGGGTGTGCAAGCACCTTTTGCAATCCCCCTTCCCCTGATGTCTACATCTTAGCTCGCATATTCCTAATTCTGTTTGCTTTACATGCAGTTGTGCAATCCTTGCTAATCTAAACAAGATTTCTTTAGCACTTCTTTCCAGATCCATGTTTTGCGTCTTTTACTGTACATTTCAACAGCATAAGGTCCCTGGATGGAGTCCTGGTGGTAACAGTCAATTTCCTCGTCAGATTTTGCGGTTTGAATCTTTCCCTCAAACCAGTGAGCATGTGATGAGCTTACATTTCTTGTCTTGAACTCCCTCAGCTTCTGGAGTGGTAGATGGAATGATAGCCGCCTGAACACTCCCAGTATCTATGTCTTCAGCACTGGATTGAAGTGTGCTGTCCGAAGCTGCAGCGACAGCTGCTGGCGACTGGCTGACTGCAGATAACATATTGGTCATGGAAAACGGAGAGCTAGCCGAGGACGCTGCAGCCTGATTAAGAGTAGCAACAGACTGAGATGAATCTGTGGCCGTTGTTGACACATTAGATGTGGCCTACAAGAGGAAAAGAGCAGGATAGGGCACACATATATTAGTCCTGTTCCAAAGGTAAAGTTGGTTCAGCACAAGTGTTTTAGAGCAAATTTTCTGCATGGTCAAGAGAGTTTATGACCAAAGCAACTTTCATCCATTTCTTATAAAGGGTCAGGTGCACCCACTACAACCGCTTTTATCTGTACAATGTGGAACACACAGACTTTCCTGCCGAACTAGGGAACCCACAATTTAGGAATAAGTCCCGGGGAGGTAACGAATCAAAAAATATATATTTGGTGGCCTGGTGTGAGAGGGCATGGGTTTTAACTTCTGAGCACACAAGTAAATGTACAAGGCGTTCGACACTGTTACGAATGCCCTGCAGGAAGCAGCACGAAGATCAGTTGGAACAACATATCAAGCAAGAAAAGAACAAATTCTGTTTTGAAAATCGGAAACTGTCTATGAAGGAGAAGAACCTGCGGCTGCCTGCGAAGGTCAATTAAAGAGGAAGCTATGTGAACAATAACCTTCCCCTCATGACTTTGAAACCCTCCAAGTTGGAAGGCTGTTGGAGTGCGCATCCGAGATGTGCTAGAGCAGATAGACAGTTAGGTTACGCAGCGCGTCAGTACCATCAGTACGCGTCTCTCTCTCTGTTCGTCTCTCTCTCCGTCTCTCCGTCTCTCCTTCTCTCCATCCCTGTCTCACTTTCCCTCTCTGTCTCACTGTCTCTCTCTCTGTCTCTCGCTGGCTGTGTCTCTCTCTCTGTCTTTCTCTGTCTCTGTCTCTGTATCTCTTTTTCTCTCTCTCTCTCCCTCTCCCTCTCTCTCTCTCCGCACTGCAAACTTACCCCAACCCCAACCTTCCTCCAGAACAGAAAAGTCCCGCCAGATGCCACCAAACCAATGGCACAATTATAAACCCGTCAAAGCCTCACACCACAATCTATAGCTAATTCATACCTGGCCTTCGGTTTTGACATTCATGCTTAGCACGGGTGTGCTAGAAGCTGAGCGGTTAGGCGCATTGGTCAGCCATTGAATCTGCTGTGCTGTGGACTGGCTTTGGTTCAGCTGAGCTTCCATCAGATTCTGCTGCTGCTGTGGCTGCTGCTGTTGCTGCTGCACTGGAACAATATGGTTGCCACTCTGTGCTCGTTGCTCATATGTTGCCTGATGTGCTGCACGTTCAATATCCATGGGGTTAGCTGCATGAACGCAGAGAAAAAAATAGGAGCAGCCTTTAAGAGAAACATTAAGCTCAGCAAGCAATGATCACTTTTCTGGAGAAGTGTCGTTTGCTAAATGAAGCACGTGGCCACATCATGTGGGTAAAGATAGTGAAGTTCAATAGGAGTACAAGCAACAAAACTCCACCCGCTACAAGTGATGTCCTACTGTAAAGAGACATGCCAAACCTCAAGGAAATAATATGGTATGGGACTTGCTACCTTGCACATCTCGAGAGTCTCACACGCACCATTGACCATTGGACGCCCATCGCCAGAGGCGATGATAGCGATGCTACAGCAGAAGCCATAGCAACTTGTGCTGGGATTGCACCATTCAACAGCTTGCAAGGCTGAAGAATTGACCACCACTATTCAGCCTGGTCTACACCACACAGCTTTGAAGTGGCTTTTTTCTGGCCAGTGAATCCCTACTTTTTGGTCTTTTTATTTTTTTCCTGCACACACATCACACCACATACTCCTGCATGCACTGGCTGTTAGTAACCACCCAGGAGAATGAAAGAAAAGTCAGGAAGAGTCTGAGAAAGAGAAGAAAGACGTGTGTGACCATAATCGTCGGGAATCGAACCCGCAACCTATCGATTGGAAATCGCTGCACATACCACTGCACCATATGGGACTCACACGCACACGCACACACACACACACACACACACACACACACACACACACACACACACACACACACACACCCCACACTTGTACTTGTACTTGTACTTGTTGCTCACTGCCAAAACTGGTCACGTGGGTCTCCCCGGGAGAGGGGAGAGAGACTCAAAAGGAATCTTGGAAAGATGACTCAATTGGCTATTGAACCGCCCAACGGCCGACACCCCCTGAAATCCCCAAAACTCTGGGTGGACTTGAAAATGATCCCACTTATGGGCTCACCACACCTCAGTAAGTGGGTGAGGACAAGGTGCAGAAAAAGGATTGACGGCATCAGGGTATCCGTCCTGGGATCCAACTGCAGAACCCCTGCCCCCAGTGAAGGTAATACTTGCTACTAGTGTGGGTGGCTAAATCAGAGTGGATCTGATATAAGCTTCACTAGCACCATTGATTACACAAGAGTTAATCTAGCCAGAAGCAGTTCATGGTTAACAGGTATGTATACTTCAAATAGAAAGTATATGAACCCTGGAACCAACAAAGGTGGCAGGTACAACATTACACCTTCAAGCAGCCGAGCCCATTGGCAACAGACCCAACACTATCAGGCATACGTGTACCCACCAACCGAACTAGCTGGCACACATACACACACATAAACACATATGCACACACACACACACATACAAACACACACAAAAAGTGCTTATCAAGTGACACCGTCCAAGATTGTTTTGGTGTTTGGATAAAGAAAAAAAGCAGAATTCGAGGAATTGCTTGCCATAATAATATTTTAGTATGGTTCTACTGCAGGTAGCTTCAATGTTTTTCAAGCAGAATATGACAATTGAAAAATATATTTTAACTGAGACTTTACTTTCTAAGATCTACTCCCAGCCAGTCCCAGAAAGATGAGTAGACTCTTTAATGAAGCACTGTGCAAAAAAAAATTACCCGGCTACAGTTTCTTCTTTTTTCAATTTCTTGACAGCCTTAGGGGTGTGCAAGCACCTTTTGCAATCCCCCTTCTCCTGATGACTATATCTTAGCTCGCATATTCCT